>NC_000070.6:79644176-79846676 GCF_000001635.26 Mus musculus | reverse complement strand
AAGGAGTGCAGCATTCCATGAGTTTTAATTTTTTGAGCTTCATAAAGTAAGTGATTGGTCCTCCATCATGACCCATAAAGAGTCTGCCATGATCTTTTAGCATTCTGATTTGACATAGATGTGTTTTGTTAAAATGATACTCATAAACGGATGATTAAAGTACCTTTTTAAATTTTTTTCTGAGACAGGGTTTCTCTGTGCATCCCTGGCTGTCCTGGAACTCACTCTGTAGACCAGGCTGGCCTCGAACTCAGAAATCTGCCTGCCTCTGCCTCCCGAGTGCTGGGATTAAAGGTGTGTGCCACCACTGCCTGACTAAAATACCTTATTTTAAGAAAAAGATGTCGAGGTTTTTTTGGAAGTTGTTAGAAAACACATTTAGTTAAATAAACATTACTTTCTAAACAAATTCAAGAGAAATACATATAGTTGAAAACAAAACACTAACAAGTAATACACAGATCCTTTTACAGTTTTTACAGCTCCTGACCCTTCCAAGATGAATGAGAACATTTACAAAAGCACTTCAGGAAGATCAACATTCCAACAGTGTTCACTAATTCAAAAGTGGAATAAGTCCCAGAGCTGTAAAGTGATGATCTCAGAAACACAGTGGTCTAGGCTTAGAGTTTTTTTAAACCTACTTTTAGTAAGGGTTCTCAAATGCTTCAACTCTCTTCTAGCCCACTGTCCAAAGATAGAGAGGAAAAGACAGTAAATAGGGAGGGGGGTGGGATATGAACCTGTTTAGAAGAGTATCTTTGGGTGAATTTAATGGCCATTTGTGAGGATACCTGCAGGCCAGGCCAGTAATGTCAAGATAGCAAACATGAATCATCAGCAGTTACATGAACTAGCAGAAAATCCAGGCCTCTGCCTAATTGGCAGAAGTCAATGGGAGTTTCCAGTACTAGCTCCATGAAGACTTGAGACCAATGAAGCATTTCAAAGATAGCTATGCAAGCATGCCATCATTGTACATTGCGTTTTATTTATATATTTTCCCAAACATCACGTGTCCTCTCAAGGGTCTTGCCACGGCAAAACACCATGTGAGGAAGCCTCACCATGTGAGTCTGCATCACCTGACATATCCATAAACTTCTATTTTAGAGCTTCTAAACTTCTACTTTAGAACATAATAGAAAATTACCTACCAGTGAAAAGTGACATATTCAAAATGTATGCAACACTACAGACGATCCCAGAATCCCTGGAAAACAATGCTACAGGAAGGTAACTATGTCGAAAATATTACTTAAAATTTCTGTTATATGAAATTTCCAGAATAACTATGCTACAGTGACAAATGAATATCCCTACTTGCATAGGGTTTTTTTTTTTTTACAATTTAGATGGCAATGAAGTATTTAAGCCTGAGTTGTTAGGGTGGATACACAAGTGAATAAATAGTTTCTCTGTATTTTCCATTAATCAACAAGACAGATATTTGTCTTCTTTTGCTTAAGAGGGTAAATCTCCCACAATTAATTAACAAAGTAAACTCAGAAAACAAACAAATAAAACTCAATTTTTAAAAAATCCTTGATATGTGAACTAATGAATCCAGACAATAGTTGAATCACTACCATATTCTGAATATTTTGCACATATAGGCTTCTAGAGACTCTTACAGGAACTATGAGCTACTACTACTTATTTGGTGTTGTAGCTACATCCTTAGAAGTCCACATCACAGTTCTATGAAGTTAGTTGCTTTAAAATGTTAGGAAATATGATAAGACCAGTTAACTGCCTGAGAACTCTCCAGCTTTAAATAAGTTTCTTATTTGGAAGAAATACTGGGTTAAACACTATGATTGTAGATAATGCTTTCTGTAGGATGAGAGATGGTAGTAATGATTATTAATCTCAGTGGCCCATTCTTATTTTATCTAGAAAAATATGACAAATATATTTGAAAAATGAAAAAAGACATAGTTGGATTGTTGGACTTATGCTAAAATTATATAAACTAAGGTGATATGCCAGTATTCATTGCCTTACAAATCTGGAAATTTAATAAACTCATGAATTAGTGTAATGAAATATACTGCTTGCCATATTATCTGAAAGACAATTGCTTCTAGTGGTCCTTATGGACAGGTAGGGGAGAAATAATTTGTAAGATCAATAGCTGAATTACACATCCCAGGAATATGGTTAATCTGCTTTAATAAGTAACTGCATCCAGTACAGAAACTGCAATATGCAATTGGAGTCATTAGTTAATTAAGTTTTTGATAATCAATTAGTGCTAAAATGGATGGCGCCGAGTAGATTCATGCAATGAAATGAATAATAATCATACTTGGGACTCAAATGATCTCAACATATTCTGAATATTTTAAATGGGTAATGATGTTGCAAACTGATATGTGGTAGGCAAACAATGTGAGATCGTTGTAGAGTTATTTTACATAAAAAGTAATATAAATGAAATGAATAACCATTTCTGTACAATACCTTGTTTTTCAGAAACCATGATTATTTGTTTTCTCCACATGGTATCTGAGTGATCTTTTATATTGACTGGACAATGTGACCCAGAAGTACAAACAAATCTGGGTTTGAAAATAAAATACAAGCCAGGCATGGTGGCACACACCTTTAATCCCAGCACCCAGGAGGCAGAGGCAGGCAGATTTCTGAGTTCGAGGCCAGCCTGGTTTATAAAGTGAGTTCCAGGACAGCCAGGTCTATACAGAGAAACCCTGTCTCGAAAGACCAAAATAAATAAATAAATAAATAAATAAATAAATAAATAAATAAATAAATAATAAAAATAAATAAAATAAAATACATGTATATCAGAGGGTGAGAAATAAATCTAACAAAAATTCAAAAGAAAATCTCAGAAAATTTTCTAGTAGTCCTTTGATAGAGGCAAAGATGTTCTTTCTGTACTAAAGGGTAAAATCTTTCATTTGGTCCATCCTGTTACAAAAAAGCAATACAATTGTCCTCCCTTGGTTTATTTTATTATTTTTATAAATTATTTAGTTCCTTTACATCTCAATCATAACTTCTCTTCCTTCAATTCTGCCCAGGACTTTTCTGTCACCTCCTCCTGTCTCCAATTTTCTCCTCCTCTTCTACTCTTCAGGAAAGAGGTGTCCTAAGGATATGAAAGAGCTTTGTCATATCAAGTCACACTGAGGCTAGGTGCATTTTCAAGTGAAGGTAGACAAGTCAGGCCAGTTAGAGGAATGGGATCCAAATTCAGGCAATATAGGCAGAGGTAGCAGCCCATGATCCCACTTTAGAAGTCCCACATGAACACACAACTGCACAACAGAGGGCCTAGGTCTGTCCCATACATTCTCTTTAATTGGCAGTTCAGTTTTCATGAGTCCCTATGTGCCGAGGTTATTTCATTCTGTAAGGGTGTGTATGTTTGTTTGTTTGTTTGTTTGTGTGTGTGTGTGTGTGTGTGTGTGTGTGTGTGTGTGTGTGTGTGTGTGTGTTGTCCTTGACAACTCTGATTCTTTCAATTCTTCATCTCTGTCTTCTGCATGACTCCATAGTTCTACTTAACGCTTGGCTGTGAGTCTTTGCATGTGTTTCCATTAGGTCCTGAAAGAAGTCTCTCTAAAGACAGTTACACTAGGCTCCAGTCTATAAGTATAGAAGAATATCATTAATAATGTCAGGAGTGGGCTCCTTCTCTTGGCATTGGTTTCAAGCTGACACAATCATTGGTTGGCTCTTCCCTTAAATTCTTTTCAATGTTTGTGGATGGAATGCAAAAGAACTACAGTGGGTAAGTTAGCTTCCAGGGGATGGCCCATCATTCTTCTTAGCTGTGATGGTTATACCCTGGAACTGCATGAGGGGCTGAGTCACAGGATTGCTTCTTGCTACTGACGTGCCTTCTCATGTTTGTAATTGCTATGTTCCTTATTTATTTGGCTTGGTGTAGATGGGCATGGGAGGATGCTTGTTGCCTATAGCCTGCTGTGATTACTTTCTGGGTGATTGTCCCCTTTGTTGGGCAATTCTCCTGCAGTTCAACGTGAAGATGAATATTCTTGATTAATGCTGTCTAGGAGATTTAATGATTTCATGAATTTTCTGAGTTGATTTAAGTAGTTCTAGGAAGATAGATTGATTTAAATATTTTTTGGGGAAATTACAGTGCTTGGGAGAAGTTTAAAGTTAGCATCAAGAATAGAGTGTACCCCATTCTAATAGAATAGAATAATTTTAGCGTGTGCTTCCTTGTTCCAGGTTCATTGATCTTGTGATCCAGGGGTGATGTAACAGGTTTTCAATGTGCACCATGAAAAGCAAAGTTATCAATAAAGTAAATAATTCTGTTATAAGTACAGAGAACAGATGATTAGACAGTTTAGCTGACCAAGACTTCTAAAATAAGACTTAAGAGAGATGACCTGTTCCTTACATTGTTGCCAGTGAAGCATAATAAAAAACTTGCTATTATAACTTTGCTCGCTTAAACTTCATTAATCTGTGACAAAGGAATTATTGCTTTGGTGTTAAAATGAGCTTGTGGAGAAAACAATAGATGGTAAATGTGTTGTTAGTTATGTTTCAAAAGAAGAATATGTGATCAATAATCCTGTTAAAATCCCCCTTTTGTGTAATGATTTTAATCTGTTCCTGAAGAATATGTTTTTATGGTGATAGATTTTAGAGAATATGTAAATGGTTATGATTTCATTTTCACCTCATAGAGAAAACTTTGTCTTAAAAAGTAGAAAAGAGCTAAGGGAAAAACAAAGTTACTGGAGAATGTTTGTTAGAGATTGCTTGCTTCAACCATTCAGTGTGTGTGTGTGTGTGTGTGTGTGTGTGTGTGTGTGTGTGTGTGTGAGTGATTTCCCCCATTCCTTTTCTATAATTGTTGGGGGCTATAAGCTGAATCCCACCTCTGTTGCTAGCTAGACCAACCCCTGTCATCCCTACTGGTTTTGACCCCAGTCAATTGCTATTAGCATCATCCTTAATCTCTGACTCCACATTTCTTCCTCCTTGGATTAATCCTGTAGTGTCGAAGCTGGCATTTGACACCTGTAAATCTTTTAAGCAGGACAAATGTGGCCTGGTTGGTGTAGTAATCTCTTCATTGGAAGTCTTTCCTGACTACAGGAGATGATTACTTCAGTCTCTATACACCCATTGTGAGGAGTCTTAGTTAGGGTCATCCTCATAGATTTCTGAAAGTTGTCATAGGCTTTTGAATTTTCCCAGAGATGGCTCCCTAATCCAGTTTTCTTTCTCAGTTCTTTCTTCCCACTTCATCCCTGCTGTTCCCATCCCCAACCATCCCCCACTCAGTCACCTCCCTCCATTCTCCACAGATGCCTAATCTATTTCTGATTCTCAGGGAGATTCAAGCAACAGATTTTGGAGTAGCCCTGGTTCTAGTTGTTTGGGACCCATGTGAAGACCAAGCTGCACATCTCCTACATATATGCTGGGAAGCTTAGGTCTAGCCTGTATATTTCTGTGGTTTGTGGTTCCAATTCTGAAAGCCTGAAGGGTCCAGGTTAATTGACTATTTTGGTCATCCTGTTGAGTTCCTATCTCCTTTGGGTAACAATACTTCTATTCTTGAATAAGAATCTCCAAGCTCCAACCACTGTTTGGCTGTTGTTGTTGTTGTTGTTGGTGGTGGTGGTTTGTTTTAATGGCTAATATCCACATACCATGCATCCTTTTGAGATTGGGTTACCACAACTCAGGCTGATATTCTCTACTTCCAGCTATTTGACTGCAAAATTCATGATGTTTTTGTTTCCAGTAGTGTGTATGCATTTCTTTTTCCACATTTTTGTTATCTATTTTCAGTTGAGAGGCCTCTAGGCTATTTCTTGTTTCTGGCTATTAGGGATAAAGCTGTTATGAACATAACTAAGTAAGTGTAAGATATTGGAGCATCTTTTGTGCATATGCCCAGGTATAATACATCTGGGTCTCGACATAGAACTATTCTCAGTTTTCTGAGTAACTGCCAAATTGATTTCCACAGTGGTTGTTCAAGTTTGCCCTCCATCAGCAATGGAGTATTCCATTTGTTCAACATCCTTGCCAGAATGTGGTATATCTTGAGATGTTGATAATCATAGCTATTCTGATTGGTATGAAATGGAAATGCAGAATTGTTTTAATTTTCATTTCCCTGATGACTAAGGACTTTGAACATTTCTTTAAGTACTTCTCAGCTATTTGAGATTCCTCTGCTGAGAATTCTCTGTTTAGCTCTGTTGCCCATTTTTTAATTATGTTATTTGAAATATTGGTGTCTAACTTCCTGAGTTCTTTGTACATTTGGGATATTAGCCCTCTGTCACATGTAGGGATGTTTGAGATGAAGTAGATTGTACTCATTTTTTAATTGGGTTATTTGGTTTGTTTATGTCTAGTTCATTGGGTTCTTTATATACTTTGAATATTAAACCTTTGCCAGATGTGATATTGGATAAAAATTTTCCCCATTCTGTAAGCTGCTTTTGTCCTTGTCAACGTATTCTTCACTTAAGGCAGCTTTGCAGTTTCATGACTTCCTACTTATTTACATTGGTCTTAGTGTGTGAGCACTTTGTGTTGTTTTAGGAAGTTTTCTCTTGTGCCTATGCATTCAAGTCTATTGTCCATTTCCTCTTCTATCATATTTAGTGTATTTCATTTTATATTGAGGACTTTGATCCACCTATACTTGAGTTTTGTGTTGGATAGTAGATATGGATCTACATGTATTCTTTTACATGCACACACCAGTTAGACCAGCATTCTTTATAGAAGATGATTTTTTGTTGTTGTTGTTTTTTGTTTGTTTGTTTGTTTGTTTGTTTTCTGTTGCATGGTTTGAGCTTCTTAGTGAAATTTGTAGTGTCCATAGGTAAGTGAATTTTCTTCAGGACTTTCAACTCAATTGCATTAATCAACCTGTTTACCTTTATGCTAGTACCATGCAGTTTTTATTATAATTGATTTCTAGTACAACTTGAAATTAGGGGTGCTGATACCTCTAGAAGTTCATTCATTTACTGTGTAGATTATTTTAGCTATTCTTAGTTTTTTGTATTTCCATGTGAAGTTGAGTGTTTTTCTTTCAAAGTGTGTACAGAATTGGGTTGGGATTTGGATTGGCTGTGTTGACTCTGTAGACTGAGTTGGGTAGGGTGGCAACATTTACTATGCTAATCCTACCAATGCATGACCACAGAAAAGCTTTCCATCTTAAGATTTTTTTTTTCAATTTCTTTCCTCAAAGATACGAAGGCTTTTGACTTACTTTACCTTACTTAGTTAGAGCTAACTTAAGATAATTTATATTATTGATGGCTACTGTGAGGGTGTTGATTCCTAATTTATTTCTCAGCTCAGTTATTATTTGTATTTGGAGGGGATACTGATTTTTTTTTTTTGGTTAATTCTTTATCCAGTCACATCACTGAATTTTTTTTTCTCAGCTATAGGCATTCCCAGGTAGAATTTTTGCAGTTGGTTATGTATACTATCCTATCATCTGCAAATAGAAATACTTTGAGTTGTTCCTTTCCAATTTATAACTCCTTTGTCTTCTTTAGTTGTCTTATTGCTCTAGCTAAAACAAAAGTACTATATTGGATAGATAGGGAGAGAGTGGTCAGCTTTGCCTTGTCCCTGATTTTAAAGGATTGCTTTAATTTTTTCTCTATTTAATTTGATGTTGGCTATAGGATTGGAGTAAATTGCTTTGATTATGTTTAGGTATGTACCCTGCTTTCCTGATCTCTCCAAGACTTTTATAGTGAAGTAGTATTGGATTTTGTCAAATGCTTTTTCAGCATCTAGTGAGATGATTATGTGTTTTTTTTCTTTCAGTTTGTATGTATGTTGGAGTAAATTGTTGGACTTTCATATACTGAAACATGCCTGCATCTCTGAGATGGAGCATACTTTATCTTTGGTAATGCTGTTTTTTGATGTGTTCTTGATTTCAGCATGTATTTTATTGAGAATTTGTTAGTCAATGTTCAGAAGTGAGATTGTTCTGAAATTATTTTTCTTGGTTGAGCCTTTATGCTATTTAAGTATCATGGTGTACTATTTGGCAAATAATTACAATATTATTGGAATTAGCTCTTCATTGAAGATCTGGTAAAATTCTGCAGTAAGAACCATATGAACATGGGTTTTTTGGTGTGTGTGTTTTTTGGTGTGTTTTTTTGTTTGTTTTGTTATGTTTGCTACATTTTTAATGACTGATTCTATTTCCTTATGGCCTAAAGGTCTGTTTAAATTGTTTAACTCAGATAGATTTAACTGTGATAATTGATATATATCAAGAAAGTTGTCCATTTCATTTAGATTTTCAATTTTGTGTAGTAGAGCTTTTGAAGAAAAATCTAATGATTCTTTGGAATTCATCAGTGTCTATTGTTGTGTCCTCCTTTTTATTTTTGATTTTGTTCATGTGGATATCCTCATTCTTCATTTTAGCTAGATTAGTGAAGGATTTATCTATCTTGTTAATTTTCTCAAAGAACCAATGTGTTGTTTCTTTGATTCTTTTTATTGTTCTCTTTGTTTCTATTTTATAGATCTCAGCCCTAAATTTGATATTTTCTGCAGTATTCTTTGAGTACTTGCTTCCTTTTCTTCTAGAATTTTCAGTTGTGCTGTTAAGTTGCTAACATGATATTTCATTAAATTTTTTATTAAGGCACTTAGTATTATGAACTGTTTTTTTTTTTTTTTTCTTTTAGCATGGCTTTCTTTGTGTCCCATCACTTTGAGTGTGGTGTGACTTCAGTTTCATTGAATTCTAGAAAGTCTTTGATTTCTTTTGTATTTCTTCTTTGTCCCAGTAGTCATGGACTAGAAAGTTGTTCCGTTTCCATAATTGTTTAGATTTTCTTTTGTTTCTGTTTTTTCTTAAAGAAAAAACAGCTTTAGTCCATGGTGGTCTGATTAAAATACAGGGGTTATTTCAATTTTTTGAGATTTGTTTTGTGACCAACTATACAACTCATTTTGTAGAAGGTTCTGTGAGTTGCTCAAAAAAAAGGCATATTATTTTTCTTTCAGTGAAATGTTCTGTAGATATTTTAGGTTGACTTGAGACAAATCGCCTGTTAGTTTTAATATTCCTCTGTTTAGTTCATTGGCGAGTATTTATTTAGTGTTGAAGTCTCCCACTATTAATGTGAGGGGGTTCAATCTGTGATTTAAGCTTTAGTTGTGTTTCTTTTAAATATGTGGTTATCATTGCATTTGGAGCATAAATATTCAGAATTGAAATGCTCTGTTGGTGAATTTTTACTTTGACTAGTTTGAAGTGCCCTTCTCTCCATCTTTTGATTTATTTTATTTGGAAATCTATTTTATTACCTATTACATATGTAATACCTAAAATATGAAAACTATTACATATTTTATTATTCATTAGAAGCCACTCCAGATTGCATCTTGGGTCCATTGCCTCAAAAAACTTTTTCCAGACCTTTATTCATAGGTTATATCCTGGTCTGCTTACTGGCTGGATCCTCATGGATATGGCCTGGCTGGAGCAGCCCAAGAATTGCAGCTCTCTGAGGGGAGGCTAGAGCAGATCAGGCTAACATACCTCTTTTGTGGTGGCTACTTCCCTGCACTTGGTGGTAGGCAAGTAACACAGGGCAGACAGGAGGTGGAGACACAGGGCAGGATGGACACTGAGGACTATATCACAACTAGCTAGCTGGGTGGAGTCAAGATCCAAGGAAAAAGGCTGTGGGACAGATATAACTCTTCCCTAGAATGTTAAAGCTGGATAAGACAGACACTTTCAGACAGTCTTTGGTGAGATATCTCCTGCACTTTATTCCTTGTGGATACAAGATTACAAAAATGTGGGTTTGGGTGGAATCTAGATGCAGATGTTTTCTATTGAGATGTTAGGTAGGAATGGCTCTAGGCATGTGGAAGGACTGATTATCACCCTTCTCTCAATGGGATGTCCTTGACATTAGTTCCAGGACAGGAAGGAACCTTGTTGAGAGTACATTTAAATGCCTACCATTCTCATATATGGGAACTTCCCAGGTTCCTGAAGCTGTTTGACTTTACCCTCTTCTCTTTCTGGAGGAATGTTCCACTGCCCCATAGTAAGACATATGCTTGATGTTGAAGTGTGTTTCTTGTATGTCACAGAATGATGAATCCCTGTTTTTCCATTCATTCTGTTAACCTGTATATTTTTATTAGGTAATTGAGTCCATTGATTTTTCTGAAATATCAATGACCTATGTTTGTTATTTCCTGTTGTTTTAATGTTGTTAAATGTTGTTGATACTCTCTGTGTGTATGTGCTCACGATCACTAGTGCTTGCATATGTATGTGTGTGCGTGTGCGTGTGTGTGTGTGTGTGTGTGTGTGTGTGTGTGTGTGTGTGTGAATGTGAATATTTGTGTGGGCTTCGCTTATGTTATTTTTGTTGGTGTAGAATTATTTATTTTCTATTTTCTTGTGTGTGTAATTAACCTACTTCTGTTTAAGTTTTCCCTCAAATATTTTCTGAAGGAATGATTGATGTGTAAATATTATCTAAATTTGATTTTGACATGGAATATCTTGTTTTCTCCATCTATGATGAATGTGAGTTTTGCTGAGTATAGCAGTCCAGGTTGGCACATGTGGGTTTTTTAAAAGGCAGTAAGACATCTGTCCAGACCCTTCTAACTTTGAGTGTTTCTGTTGAGAAGTTGGGTGTAATTCTCATAGGTCTGCCTTTGTATGCTACTTTGTCTTTTTCCCCTGTGGCTTTTAATATTTATTCTCCATTGTGTAGATTTTGTGTTTTGATTATTATGTGGCAGGAGAATTTCCTTTTTTTTCTGTTCCAAACACTTTGGTTTTCTGTTACCTACTTTTAAGTTTATAGACATGTATATCTTTTTATTAGATATTTTCTTTATTTATATTTCAAATACTATCCTGAAAGTATCCAGAAAATATTTGATGGAAAACAACAAGAAATAACAAACATAGGCCACTTCTTGGCCCTGGCATTCCCCAGTACTGGTGCATATAAAATTTGCAAGACCAAGGGGCATCTCTTCTCAATGATGGTGTACTAGGCCATCTTCTGTTACATATGCAGCTAGAGGCACGAGCTCTGGGGGTACTGGTTAGTTCATATTGTTGTTCCACCTATAGAGTTGCAGAACCCTTAGGCTCCTTGTGTACTTTCACTAGCTCCTTCATTGTGGGCCCTGGGTTGCATCCAATAGATGACTATGAGCGTCTACTCCTGTATTTGCCAGGTACTGGCATAGTCTCACGTGAGACAGCTATAGCAGGGTCCTTTCAGCGAAATCTTGCTGGCATATGCAATAGTGCCTGGGTTTGGTGACTGATTATGGGATGGATCCCTGGGTGGGGTAGTCTCTGGATCGTCTATCCTTTCATCTTAGCTCCAAACTTTGTCTCTGTAACTCCTTCCAAAGGTTTTTTCCCCTATTCTAAGGAGGGATGAAGTATCCACATGTTGGTCTTTCTTCTTCTTGATTTTCTTGTGTTTATTTTTAGGTTAAATATTTTTCTTTGATTTTGTTGAAAATATTTTCTGGGCTTTTAAGATAAAAGTCTTTTCCCTCCTTTCTCATTTACTTAGATTTGATCTTTTCATAGTGTCTCAAAATTTCCTAGATTTTTTTTGTCAAAAACTTCTATAGATTTAGCATTTGATTTTATAGGTGTATCAATTCCTTCTATATTACCTTCTGAGCTTGAGGTTCCCTCTTCCTTCTGCAGTATTCTGGTGATTATGTTTGTGTCTTTAGTCCCTGTTTTCCTTCCTAGGTTTTCTATCTCCTAGATTCCCTCAGTATCTGTATTCTTTATTGCTTCTACATTCATTTTCACACCTTGAACAGTCTTATTCAATTTCTTCATAGTTATGATTATATTCCCTTTGTTTCTTTCAGGGATTTATTAATTTCTTCTTTAAAGGACTCTGTTGTTTTCATCAGATTGGATTTAAGGCCATTTTCCTGTGTTTCAGCAGTGTTAGGACATACAGGTCTTGCTATATCAGGATAGCTAGGCTCCGGTGTGGCCATATTGCCCTGACTTTTGTTGATTTTGCTCTTAAACTGTCCTTTACCCGTTTACCATCTGGGGGTTGGGGTTATTTTAAGTTTAGATGCTGATTTCTGTGTTTATCTTTGTTATATAGTTGCTGTTTCTTCTCTGTCTTCTGACTTGGAGTTCTGGTGAATTAGAACTTCTTCATGTCTAGTAGGTTGTTCTACTTGGCATTTTTGAAGCCTCTGTCACCTCTGAAGTCTTGGGTTCTAACTTTTGTCTCTGGGATCCTGAGGGCAAGCATCTTCTAGGGTTCTTGGTGCCAAAGTGGCCTCTCAGAATGCAGGCAGAGCTTGGGGACAGAAAATGGAGCATCATAGCTAGGTGAAGCTTACCAGTTTTGGGTGTGATTTACTGGGAACTTGCAGGCAAGTGGGTGAAGGATAACGGTCTTATTGGTTGTCCCTAGTAAGGCCGTCCGGGATTCTGAAGGGCCTCCAGGAATGCAGGCAGAGTTGCAGTCTAAAAAAGAATTGGTACCCAGCCAATAGGCTGCATTTTATTACTGTTGAGTATAGTTTAAGGGGACTCCCACTTTGGATCTTTGAGGAAACACACTTATTACTTGCTGTAGTCCTATGACTCATATAAGAAGGAACTTTAAAAGCCTCTATTTTTGAGTCTGGCTGAAAGTATAAGGCTTTTTAGCAAGTACAGATTGCTCTGCAGGCCGCTCTGTAATTTAGGCCATGTGATATAGCAGCCAGTCATATGTCTGTGAGAGATTAGGATATTGTTTGAAAAGTTTGGCTGACACTTATGGGTGAATTACATCAACAACCTTGTAATTTTTGGGACTTGGTGCTAATATGATATACTGAGAAGTTTAATGAAAACCTGAAAAACTTAATACCATGTATCAGGCTATAGATACCTTTGAGAAAAAATGAGAAAGAGGGAGAAGTTAATGATAAATTTGGACATTTTCTACTAAAAGTAGAAAAACAAAGTTCTTAGTTAAGCAAAACCAAAACTATCCAGTTAAGTGGTTGTGATCTTAAGGTTGCTTATGACTGGAATATAGTTAACAAACCATGATTATCTGTTGCTATCATTCATAATAGGTTTTGGTTTGAGATATTTTCTGCTTATAAGATTAAATAAGAACTTACTAATTTTCCAAACAATTTGACTCTGTACCATGATTACTTAACAGGTACCAGATATCTATTCAAATCATATTATTTTTAATATTACTGTATGTTGTCCATTACAGCAAGTGCCTTCTCCTCTACTTTGGTGATTCAATGCTTTATACCTGTCCTTTGTTACACCTGTCTCCCTTTGTATTTAATTCATCCAATTGAGCCTGATAGACTTTGCATACAAAGAGGAAGAATGGCAGATACCTTGTGGTCTTCTCAAAAACCCCCTCTCTTAGGTGTCTAGCAAAAGCTATGATGTATAGACTGTTTCATTGTAAACAATTATATTTTCAATGGCAAATTTATTAGATTATTCCACTTTTCTGAACATGTGGATTTCTTCATCAATAATAATTCAATGGTCAAGTGTGCCCTCCAGATCACTCAACTTAAGCCATTCATTATAGTAAAATATTGCTGTCATTTTAACTGGTCCAGTTTAAATTTTAAACATGTGCTTAGTTATTTCATATTTGTAATTTCTGTTGCATCTAGTTTTTTTTTCCACCTTTGCTCAATGATTTTAAAAGCCATTCATAAAAATATCTACCAGATTCTGCTTGAATTCATTAGAAAAAACAATGGAATTCTACAGAGTGATTATACGTGTTGTTAGGTTACACTTTCTACTTCATATCAAGAGGCTTGCTAAGTATTGAATCTGGCTATGGGTGTGAAATATGGTCTAGTGGGCACTATGTGGCATCACTATGTTTTCCTTGAGATACTTTCAGAATGTATTCCATTGTGGGATACACAGACAACACAGGATTTATTTACTAAGAAAGAGCTAGTGAGGACAATACTGTTAAAGGTAGTAGTGGTGATGATCCTATAATGCAGATAGAAAGACTATTTCCTTAGGTAAAATAAACTCTTCAGAAAGTGAGAATTCAATGTCTTCAAATTGACTTGGGTCCTCCCAACTTAAATAGTCCCAATAATTTCTAATCAGTGGCCTAAACTTTATTACCAAAATCCTTCCAGGTTGTGTTTTAAGCTTTTATTATAAGTCTTCCAACTCTATGATAAGAGCTTTCATTTGGACTTTAGCAATGTAAATTAATGATTGTTGGATAGAACATGCTTTGCCTTGCTTAGAAACATGTAGGTTATTTATGTGCATCTGAAATTGGCAATATGACTTTATGTCATTATTTTCCTGTGGCACTTTATCTAGAGATGTGAGAATACAAATGTTGGCACCAACATCTACCTTACATTCTCGCAAATGTTCACGTTCTGCATACAGAGTCATTAAATTCTGTGATCCTCACAACAGTTAAATCAAGATTGCTAATTGCATTTATCTTGCATATTTTTTTAAATATTTCACATAATAGGTTCTTAATACTCTTTATATGAGCGTGAAAATCTTTAGTAATTAGAATTTTCACACTGAGATTCATTTCCAGATGCTATCATGTCCACTAGAGAAATTTATTTTACAATTATATTTTTTATAGAAGCAGTCTCAGTAACAGTCTATAGTACTATATGTCATTTAAAGGGACAAAACCAAAAATATATACATAAATACACATTACAGAGCGGAGTTACTAAATTGCTAAAGAGATAGAGATTTTATAGATGAACAGTGATCACATGGTAGGACAGGAACCGAATAGCCTCTTAGTTCATGACACTGGGTCTGCCTCAATGAGTGCTTATCTTGTCAGTCCACATTGGAGAACTGAAAAAACTGAGTTACATGTCAGGTATAGACTGAAGAAGCTATGTTGTTGACAGAGTAGACGTGGTCATCAGCAAAGAGTGAAAGTGGGCAGAGAAACACAGAATTATACAATAGTTCCATTCTAAATGAAGGCACATCAACTCATTTAATACTACTAATAAATATACTCACATATACTCCCAGAGAAAGATATTTTAACTGATTCCATATCCAACCAATTAAGCTACCAAGATTGATCACTATAGAGAAAGAAATTCTGGACGAAAGAAAAATTGCTATTCCTTTTATTATAATATCTTTTTTCAAGTTATATTATAGAGGTATAAAAACAAAAATTGCATGATGTTGTTATACAAGTTGATAAATATATTGAAGGAATTAAGAATTTTATATATAATCTTTGCAACCATAGCTGCATGATACAATTCCCAAAATACACATTGGAGAAAAATAATTACCCCTTTCACATAATGTTTATGAGGTGAAAAAGATGAAGGAGAATAAAATGAGATTATTCTTTAAAACAGTCATCTTGAAGTAAACCCTGTATCTTAACATAAAACTTAAAAAACTATTTCATGAAAATTTAGGAAAAAAATACTTTACCATTTAACAATAGTCAAGAGTTTCCTGAATAAAGTTAAAATTGTTCAGAAAAATAAGGACAACACTAAAGAGAAAAGGCTTCAGGATTTTAGAGAATTCTGTAGAGAAAAACATGCTGATAATCATGTGAAGACCTAGCCTACATAAAGGAAAATGTGTATGTGAGGGTAGATTAATATCTTGCATGTAGAATGCTCTAAAATACATGGCAAATAAACAAACAATTGAGTTTTGCTAAGGAAAAGAGCTGTTATTAATGATGAAGGACAAATGACTATTAAGCATGAAACAGGTTTCAGTCAAACTGGCCATTAGAGGAAGATGATCTTAGATTACATCTCACTGTGATTAGATGAGAATTGAACTTAGAATAAACTAACACATGCTGGCAATAACATTATGAGAAGAAAACCCCAATACACTGATGATTGAAATGAAATGTAGTCCCGCAATGATGTCAATAAGTAGTTTTGCCAAATCAAAATGAAGATCTTCCATATGACAAAGTTATACCACTTGAGTATTTAACAGAAGGTTATAACATCACTATGTTATAGAGATAATTGTGTATCTATGTTTATTGAAGTTCAGTATTATGGAACCAATCACGGTGTCAAATATCAGAGTAATGTATAAAACAATGGAATTTTTATCATAATTTTTAATTTCAAAGAATGAATCTAATTGGAGGTCATCAAATTAAGTGCATTAGTAATTCTTAGGCAGACAAATATTGTATGCCTTCTCTTATTTGTGGTTTCTAAATTCTATGCAGTTACACATATCATGTAAATACATATAAAATAAAAAACAAAAATGATAATAGGAAATACAATCTTCAGGAAAAGAAGAATAAGAGAGTCTGTGTTAAACATATATTCATTCCTATATGAAATTAAACAAAAGAAACGTAGGATTTTCACTAAATTATTAAAATGTATTTCTAAAAAGGAAGAATTAAATGCATGCAGTGATCTAAATGAGAAATTTCCTATAAATGAAATATTTGTATTCCTGGTCCCAGCTAGTAAGACATTTTTTGAAAGTTCAGAAGTTGTGACCTTGTCAGAAGAAGTATGTCAACATGGGTGTGATTTGACCACTTAAAGTCTTTTCCTATTTTAGTTAAGTCTCTGCTTCATGCTTCAATTCAAGATGTGATTTCTTAGCTTTCTCTTCTAGTCACCATGCCTATTACTTGCCATTATGGTTTTCTACCATAATGAGCTGCAATCATGGACTCTAAATCTCTGGAATCATAAGCACAAATACAATATTTCTTTAAAAATTCCCTTGCTCAGTGAAAATTAATTAAAACAAAATAACATGAGACATGAAATTAACTACTAAAATGTATTCATATTCAAATTGGATATAAAAAATAAAGTTTACCATTTAAAAATAAAATTTTGATAGTAAATAAAAATAAAATGTCATATTCTTTTAAAGGAATGCACAAAAAATTCAGTAATGAGTCCATTTTAAAACTTAAAATGAGTTTGTCGTCTAATAGCTAACACAAAATCTAGCATAGATACAATCATGTAAAGCATAATAAATGTTAGAGAAAATGATATTATCAATGCAAATACACATATCTATATATCTATATCTAACTCTTTCTCTATCTCTGTATCTCTCTCTCTCTCTCATCATTCAACAAAGATTGAAGCACCAATCTTGGGTGAGGGGTCATTTATAACATAGTTTTTTCAATGTCTAATTTGTTATCTTGAAGGAGTAGATATTTGTTCACATTTCCCTATGAAGACTGTCACATCACATGTATTAGCATGCATTTTAATAGGACAAGATTATACTGATATTATTATGATAAGAGGATCAGAGGTTTCCAGTATTTGAAGTTAAAAAATGTGACTGGAAAGAGAAAATATGAGCAAGTTTCTCAGTGAGAACAGAAAAATGCTACAACTTGTTAGCTCACTATTTTTGAAAGTACATTTAATGTTAGTGTTATATATGTGATACATCTGATTTTAATTAATGTAATGATCATCACAATTTATCAGTAAGTGAATTAAGTACTATTTTATAAGTTATTCTTAGGGAAATATGGCAAAATCGTGAGTGGGGACTTTATATTTTCTTAAGTTCTGTAAGCTTAAAATCTGAAAGTCAAAATAAAATGTTTGTGGGTGTGGACCACCATTGGCCCAAATTTTCTTGAAATTTTACTGATACCTGTACTAAATATAATTATAATATAATAAACTACTGGTGTTGCTATGTATGTATGTAGCATGTATGTATGTATGTATGTATGTATGTATGCATGTATGTATTTATGTTTTCACATGTCCATCTGTGTGCCTGTTTCCCTCAATGCTCAGAAGAGAAACCTGTATCCTTCTTCACTGCTGTTACAGGAGGCTATACATTTTCATATGTTGATGGTAAGTGAACATGCATCCTCTGCAACAGAAACAAATAATCTTCAGTCTTGTTTCATGTCTACAGTTCTGTGTTATTTTTTATAAAAGAAATTTTAAGCCACATATTCCAAGAAAATGAACATACACCATGAAAATCCTACACAATCATCCTCAGACAGGTTTTCTTATGCAAACTACTTATATTTCCTCCAAAACCAGAGTTGTAGAGTTCAGCATGTTGTTGCTCACAGCACATTTTCATCAGTCATGGTTAAATTTGAACATTCCTGGCATTTCTACTTTTTTAAAAATCTTATTGATTTAAACACTAACGCATACAACTACAGGGTTATATGACATCTCTAGACTTTAAGTCTTATCATTCTTTATTTGTAATGACATATTATAGTTCAATAGATTCCCTTGCTAGAAGACTGGGTCTGAGATATGTTTTGTCATAATTGATTTCAGAATCAAACGCCAGATTTATATTGATTATTACCATGAAGCCATTCATGATTACTGTGACTTCTGTAACATGATGGTTAATTTTGTATGGCATGTCATACTAACCTAGAGTAATGAGAACTGACAGTTTGTCTGGTTCAAAGTGATTGTTTTATCTACTACAGAGTGAAAAATAACAGTTTCACCACTGTAGCAAATTAGGTAACATGGTGAGACCAACAGTTTTGATTAAAACATGGCTATGGGTCAAGGTTTGAAAGCACCGAGAGACTGGTATGTATAATGATAGGTCTATTAATTTGTAAAGAACCTGACATTTAGGAAATAGCTGTTTATTATCCCTTTCAGATAAATTGCAGACATTGATTTCTTTGTAATATTACTTCCTAAGTTCATCAAATGTGTCCCAGGTGGTTGTCATAGAGAATGCCATATGTATTTGTAGTTGGTACAAACTGATATTATACATGTTTAGATATGAGATGTTCACACTTTAATAAATATTAATATAAATATTAATATCTTATTAATACTTATGATAAAAAGTGAGGGCCAATGTTCCAATGAATCTGCTTCAGATATTGTCACCATATAAATTAAAACCCTTAAAAGGCTGGGCATTCTAATTTCTGAGAATTGATGTCATAATCCAAATAACAAAATGTCCTGTGATGAAAGGCTCTCTTGCTTTCAGGAAGAAATAGGATTCCTGATTCTGTTTTCATGCTAGTGTTTTAAAATAAGTTTCTGTGAACTTTGTTGTTCCTGTTGTTTTTTAACTTATCTGTCCTACCTGAGACTCCCTTGAGAAAAGTATTTAATATTTTTATTTTCTCCCAATTTCTGGAATAAAATAATCACTCATACTTTTCAATCCAATGTTTATATGATTGTTTAGTTCCTACCGTGAGAAAAAAATAAGAGGATTGTGTAGGCATGGAAAAATTGATGTTATTAAATACAATTAGAAGAGATGCATGAAGAAAATTTTCTAGATAATTCATGAAATAATGTGATCAAACAAATGATAGACATGTTATAGAAAAGAACACACATATTAAACTATGCACTCACTTATAAGTGGACATTACTCCTAAACTTCAGAATACCCGAGATACAATTCACAGACAATCTGAAGCTCAAGAAGGAAGACCAAAGTGTGGATGCTTCAGTGCTTCTTAGAAGGAGGAACAAAATACTCCAGGAGGAATATGAAGACACTAAGTGGAGTAGAGACTGAAGGAAAGGCCATCCAGAGTCTTTCCCACCTGGACATCCATCCCATATACAGTTGCCAAACCCAGACACTATTGCAGATGCGAGGAAGTGCTTGCTGACCTAGCCTGATACGGATGTATCCTGAGAGGCTCTGCCAGAGCCTGACAAATACAGAGGCAGAAGCTAGCAGCCAACCATTGGGCTGAGAATGGTTTTGCAGATGGAGGACTTGATGAAGGGACTGAAAGAGCTGAGGGTGTGTGCAGTCCGGTAGGGGAAGCAACAGTGTCAACTAGACAGAACCCCAAGAGCTCTCAGGGACTGGACCACCAACCAAAGAGTACCCATGAAGAGACTCATAGCCCCAGTGACTTATATGGCAGAGGATGGCCTTGGTGGACATTAGTGGGAGCTGTGGCCCTTGGTCCTGTGGGGGTTCGATGCCCTAGTGAAGGGAAAACCAGGGCAGGGAGGCAGGAGGGGTGGGTAGGTGGGTGTTGGAGAACCCTCATAGATGCAGGAGGAGGGGGATGGTATAGGGGGTTTCTGGAAGAAAGAACTGGAAAGGGGTAACATTTTAAGTGTAAATAAAGAAAATATGCAATAAAAGATATATATATATATATATATATATATATGTATATATATATATACACATATACATATATATATATATATATATATATATATATATATATATATATATATATATAAAACAAAAGATGTAAAGTACCAAAAGTTGACAAAGTTGAGTTCAATGTTTAGACAGAAGTTACTGTGCTAAAAAAAAAAAAAAAAATCATATACTGTCCTTCATGCTTCATGTTAGTAGTAAAGGCAAACAAGATAATTCACAAAGTCCTAAATTATTCATCCTGGTGAACCAGGACAAATATATTTACTGAGTTTCAAAGTAGAATAAAAACCTTCATTGGAAAGGAAAAAAATATCCCACTTTGCCAAACCTCGAGATCTGTCCTCTAAAAATCAAACCAGAAGAAAACAACTATTTTCAAATCCAAAGGAGACATAGAGAGATTATTTACAACCACTGGAAGCCTGCTGACACAGAAACTTTGCATTCCTTCATCAGTTTATTTCCTCAAATTTCCAAAAGCGTTCATGAGACACAGTGATTATATGACTGAAGACTGTACTAACGTCCTGTTTAAAAGTGCCTATGTGATGCTGATATCCCAAGGCAGTCATGAGAGTTTGGGAACTAGGATTCTCGGTGCACAGAATGTATAATCAAACCAGAAGACTGTTCCTCGAAGCAGTCTGTATCAAAACAATCATCAAGAACCCAAGCCCTCACAGTAAGCATGACGTCAGAGCTACCAATCTCTATGGAATTGAAGCCTATGAACAATTAAAAAAAAAAAAAAAAAAAAGAACTGTAACAACAATTAAGTCAGGTCAAATACAGTCTAAGTTGACTATCTCCCATGCTCATGGATTGGCAGGATCAACATTGTAAAAATGGCTATCTTGCCAAAAGCAATCTACAGATTCAATGCAATCCCCATCAAAATTCCAACTCAATTCTTCAACGAATTAGAAGGAGCAATTTGCAAATTCATCTGGAATAACAAAAAACCTAGGATAGCAAAAACTCTTCTCAAGGATAAAAGAACCTCTGGTGGAATCACCATGCCTGACCTAAAGCTTTACTACAGAGCAATTGTGATAAAAACTGCATGGTACTGGTATAGAGACAGACAAGTAGACCAATGGAATAGAATTGAAGACCCAGAAATGAACCCACACACCTATGGTCACTTGATCTTCGACAGGGGAGCTAAAACCATCCAGTGGAAGAAAGACAGCATTTTCAACAATTGGTGCTGGCACAACTGGTTGTTATCATGTAGAAGAATGTGAATCGATCCATACTTATCTCCTTGTACTAAGGTCAAACCTAAGTGGATCAAGGAACTTCACTTAAAACCAGAGACACTGAAACTTATAGAGGAGAAAGTGGGGAAAAGCCTTGAAGATATGGGCACAGGGGGAAAATTCCTGAACAGAACAGCAATGGCTTGTGCTGTAAGATCAAGAATTGACAAATGGGAGCTAATGAAACTCCAAAGTTTCTGCAAGACAAAAGACACCGTCAAAAAGACAAAAAGACCACCAACAGACTGGGAAAGGATCTTTACCTATCCTAAATCAGATAGGGGACTAATATCCAACATATATAAAGAACCCAAGGAGGTGGACTTCAGAAAATCAAATAACCCCATTAAAAAATGGGGCTCAGAACTGAACGAAGAATTCTCACCTGAGGAATACCGAATGGCAGAGAAGCACCTGAAAAAATGTTCAACATCCTTAATCATCAGGGAAATGCAAATCAAAACAACCCTGAGATTCCACCTCACACCAGTCAGAATGGCTAAGATCAAAAATTCAGGTGACAGCAGATGCTGGCATGGATGTGGAGAAAGAGGAACACTCCTCCATTGTTGGTGGGATTGCAGGCTTGTACAACCACTCTGGAAATCAGTCTGGCGGTTCCTCAGAAAATTGGACATAGTACTACCGGAGGATCCAGCAATACCTCTCCTGGGCATATATCCAGAAGATGCCCCAACTGGTAAGAAGGACAGATGCTCCACTATGTTCATAGCAGCCTTATTTATAATAGCCAGAAGCTGGAAAGAACCCAGATGCCCCTCAACAGAGGAATGGATACAGAAAATGTGGTACATCTACACAATGGAGTACTACTCAGCTATTAAAAAGAATGAATTTATGAAATTCCTAGCCAAATGGATGGACCTGGAGGGCATCATCCTGAGTGAGGTAACACATTCACAAAGGAACTCACACAATATGTACTCACTGATAAGTGGATATTAGCCCAAAACCTAGGATACCCAAGATATAAGATACAATTTCCTAAATACATGAAACTCAAGAAAAATGAAGACTGAAGTGTGGACACTATGCCCCTCCTTAGAAGTGGGAACAAAACACCCTTGGAAGGAGTTACAGAGACAAAGTTTGGAGCTGAGATGAAAGAATGGACCATGTAGAGACTGCCATATCCAGGGATCCACCCCATAATCAGCATCCAAACCCTGACACCATTGCATACACTAGCAAGATTTTATCGAAAGGACCCCGATGTAGCTGTCTCTTGTGAGACTATGCCGGGGACTAGCAAACACAGAAGTGGATGCTCACAGTCAGCTAATGGATGGATCACAGGGCTCCCAATGGAGGAGCTAGAGAAAGCACCCAAGGAGCTAAAGGGATCTGCAACCCTATAGGTGGAACAACATTATGAACTAACCAGTACCCCGGAGCTCTTGACTCTAGCTGCATATGTATCAAAAGATGGCCTAGTCGGCCATCACTGGAAAGAGAGGCCCATTGGACACGCAAAATTTATATTCCCCAGTACAGGGGAACGCCAGGGCCAAAAAGGGGGAGTGGGTGGATAGGGGAGTGGGGGTGGGTGGGTATGGGGGACTTTTGGTATAGCATTGGAAATGTAAATGAGCTAAATACCTAATAAAAAATTAAAAAAAAAAGAACCAGCATAATAAGAAACACATTGTTTAGTATTGAATAGTAGCATCATTCATGGTAGATTCCAGTGTTCTAGACAGTGACTCATACTCAAAAGCAACAAATAGAAAGTAGTAATTTAGTTTTAAATTGTGGCCTTTGGAAGTTGACACTCACATACTTCAAACATATTGGAATAATGAATATCCATACGTAAAGAGAATCAAAATTAAAGATATTAGAAACTGTCAGCTTCTCAGGTATGATTAAGCTGTTTTGGCCATTTTAATGCTAGCTTAATACTCACACACACACACACACACACGCACACACACATACACACACACACACACACATACACACACACACACACACACACACACACACACACACACACACACCTACTCCCATATTCACACATGCACACACAGATATACACATACATACACATACATGCCTTGGATATCTTCCTTTGGGAATCTTAATACATAATCTTTTCAACATTAGCACTGTTTGTTAGATTCTGCTTTTTTATTTTCTTGTATTTATACACACATTAGCATATAAACAGACAGGTAGATCAAATGGAAAGGCAGATCTAGTTTCACTCTGCTGCATGGAATAGATTTGTTTATATGGAGAATTTGTATGGGTGTTTCATTAGCAAATCTTCTGCATTTCTGTGCTTTGAAAACAGGTTTGGCCCTCTCTACTTCATTTAAAATAATATTTAGCATATATTAATTTTTCTGTCTATTCAATTAAGTTCAAATGATATAATATGTAAAAAAACATGTATATAAATTTGAAATTATTTACTTTCAATTTTATCAATTAGTTTTCTGCAATACTTTGTTTTCATAGATGATTTTATTATTCATGATGTTCTCGAAACCAAATGTGCTTTCCAAATGAAAATCTGTTAAGTGAATGATAACTACTGAAGGCCAGAGCATAATCTGGAAATTATTTATACCATCAAATAGGTCTGACCAGACATTGAGAAAATATCCAAAATAATGGCAGAGTTATCTTTTAAAATATTTTAATGATTTCCTGCCTCCACCTTCTTCAGAAAATCCTACTGGCATGTGCTACCACCATTTGACAATTATATATAAGGAATATATTGTCATAGTTACCTTTAACTACTCTCTTTTATCCCTGCCTTCTTTCTTCTCTTTTTGGGTCCATTCCTTTTCCCATATACTCACTTTTCCATGTGTACAGGTCATAGGCAGGTAGCCACAGCTGTTGTGTATTCATGATCCAAAAGGTCATGATATATTCCACTCCATTCTCTAATTCTGACAATCTTTCTATTTGTGATTTGGAGGCAGTGGTATAGGTGGCTTATTTCTGTTGGTGAGCTCTCAATTTTTGTTTCTTCTCGGCATGTTATCCAGTGTATAATACCAGACTCTACCAAAAGGCTTGTCTGATTCAAGGTCTGTGTGGGAGCAGACCTAGTCTATGGCACAAACACAGACAGATAGGAGGCATCTTAACTATGTGACAATTTGGCAGAGTCAGAAGTACATTCTTCCCTGTGTCCTGTGCCCTCTTATCCATGTATAGACTTTGACCCAGCTTACTCTTCCAGCTGGGGGTCTCCTCCCTTCAAGAAGATCTCTACTCCAGTTGAGAAGTTGATTTGTTTACTCCAAACATTCTTCTATATAAAAATGTGAAGAGATGTATTGACCTGACCACAGGTCAGTCACCTGGGTGTGCAAGAGAGAGAGAGAGAGTGGGGCAAGAATTGCGAAGAATGGAGACAACACAGGTTATCTGCTCAAAGCTCAAGTCTCAATTCTCGAGTCTCAATTCTCAAGTCTCATGTCTCCAGTCTCCAGTGTCAAGTCTCATTTACTGAAAGTCAACTTTGGGTATCTATGCACTCGCTGGGGAGTGCAGCTGGAGACTCTGAACCACAGGTCCAGGATGTATAGGAGAAAAACAAGATGTTCTCACAGTGTGTCCAACTGTGGTGGGCTTCTTGCAAAAGCATCATGCTAGGAAAACAAGTCTCTTGTCAGGGTGGAAAAGTACCACCTGTAAGTAAATAGCCTGAGATGGCTATAGAGATGATAGCCACTTTCTGCTGAGAGTTGGCTCCCAGCAATATAAACTTTAGTAAATAAACTTTTATAATACATTCAATGTTTTAAAACATAAAAGATATTGGGAAACATAATATTTTCAAAAATAAGTGTTCTGGAAATAATGGCATAGCATAAAATATAATATTGCTATTGATAGGAAAGAACAACACAAAAATAAACTGGAGTTAAGCATTAAATGCATAGAAAAATCTTTAAATCATTTGTCTTATTTAGTTGCAGAAATGTGGAAAGACTTTATATTACATGCTCTGGTTGTGCTGATAAAAGCAAAATACAGCACAAGAAAATGAATTTGATACACGTAACTATCGTGAAATTATAGTTTTCCTTTTAACTCACTGCCCCGCAAATAATTAAATTTGGATAGTGAGCATATTCTAGTTCTTAAAATGAACATTACTTCTGTACATAGTCTTTAAAAATTATATCATATATCACATTTAAAATGCTTTCAGTCTGTAATTGGTTTACTGAGCATGTAAGGCTAAAAGCTCTCTCAATTAGATGCTGGCGTTTCTGTTCTCATTTCCCTATATCTTACATTTGGATTGCAATTGGATTTAAAATTTTAAACTTACATGTACTAAACATAATTAACACAAACAAGAGGCATTCTGCTCTGATCACTCAATTTAACCAGATGCTTAATTTTGTCTGTAATTTACTATCATGACTGCCTAGAAGTAAGGATTTTCAATTTAGTAGCAAAATATAATTAGTCCATAAATACAGTGTAAAGTAAGCACAGCTTCCCTTGACATCTAAGTCTAAGTAAGTTTTAAATGAGACTTTCTTACACTAAATGACAAGAAGTAGGTTCTTGAGGGCAAGTTTTGAAGATTGTACAAAACAGAGAATGTGAACTTTTATCTGAAATTCCATTTGCTTAAAACTAAATATGAGCCCATTTTTTAACTAAAACTCAACTTAGAAGTTTGTAAGTATATGAACAGTTTCTATATTTGCAATTTTTCTTTCTAGAGACTGTTCTTAAAATTATCCTTAAGGAGTCAAGCGCTCCTATAACATAGATCTCATATTATGAAAGCATAGAGAATTACCGAAATGGTTAGTGGAATGTGATAAATGGAAGCATTACATTTAATAAATGACTAATAACAACTGTTTGAAATGAACATGAACAGAAATTTAGACTCTCAAAAGCATTTATTCCTGATTGCCAGTTTGACATCCAGGAAATGGATATATTCATTACTTATTTAAAATTTCAAGCTTTTTCATATTATTGATATTTAAAGTAAAATTCTATAATTACATTTGTGAAATCAGTTTTCAAAAAGGGACATGAAAGGAAGAAATTTACAGTCTTACTGATGCATGGAGATTAGAACTGCAGCATGCTCTGTGTTTTGTTCCAATTTTCCAGTTTATGTCTTCTGCATAATAAATTTACTTTCAACTATGTTATTATAAATTTTCATCCGTCTTATCCCAGTTTTAAAATAAGAAGCCATCGAAATATTGTACAGTTGTAATCAGAAGCAATTACTAAATCATCTGATCTAAACTATTACATTGGAAATGAGTGTAGTGATACACTCTTTCATCTGAATCACCAACATTTTAACTTCTTTTCTAAATGAATAATTCCTACAAATACACTAGCACAATTTTCATCAAAGCATATCAATTTATTGAACATCCCAATTTGCCAAATAGACTATATACACATTTAAATATTAATTTAACAGACATACAACATTTTATATCAGCTGGAAACCTGGTAGTAAACTATGTTAAAAATCCCATGATATACGTCCCTGAAGTCGTAAGACGTAGACCTCTGATATGAAAGTTTTCAGTTTCCATAATCAGAGATCATGTTTCTATTATGTCACCCTGTATTTTAGCCATTCAGAATTCTAAGCAAAAATAAACCCTGTTTTTTTTTTTTATGATGCTTTGTCATAGCATTGTATCATTCTAACAGAAACATAATGAATACAAGGTTTATTTTGGTTCAAAAATATTTGTGTTCAAAACATATGCAAACATGAGCATATTTAAGTTCAGCCACTTAATATTTTACAAATATACCAAAATAAAAACTGGGCAAAGGAAGGAATTTTCAATGAATGTTTCTGGAAAAACTGGATATCCATTTTCAGAAGAATAAAATTAGATTAGTGTCTATCACCTCACAAAAAAAAAAAAAAAAAAAAAAAAAAAAAAAACTTAAAATGGATCAAAGACCTAAGTGTGAAACCTCAATCACTGGAACTGCTGAAATAAAGCATATGCATTCCTCTACATAATAAAGCTCTAGGAAATGATTCCACAAACAGGACTCTACTTATTCTAGAATTAAACCCAAGTCTTGACAAGTGGAATTCAGAAAACTAAAAACATTCAGCACAGCTGAAGAACCAACCAATCAGTTAAAAAGAGGTCAAAGAATGAAAGAAAAATGTGCAAGGTATACAACTGGCAGGGGATTAATGTCCTGCATATATAAAGAGCACAACCAAGTAAGATATAAAAACACCAAAAATTCCATTTAGAGACTGACCCACCTGGGGATCCATCCCATAAACAACCACCCATCCCAGACACTGTTGTGAATGCCAACAAGAGCTTGCTGACAGGAGCCTGATAGAGCTGTCTCCTAAGAAGCTCTGCCATTGCCTGACAAATACCGATGAGAATGCCCACAGGCATCCATTGAACAAAGCAAAGAGTCCCTAGTGAAGGAACTAGAGAAAGAACCCAAGGAGCTAATGGGGCTTGCAGCTTCATAGGAGGAACAGCAATGTGTATTAAGTAGTACCCCCAGAGTTCGCAGGGACTAAACTACCAAACAAAGAAAACACATGGTGGGACTCATGTCTCTAGCTATACGTGTAGCAGAGGATGGCCTAGTTTCTCCTCAATGGGAGGAGAAGCCCTTTGTCCTGTCAAAGTTCTATGCCCCAATACAGGTGAATGCCAGGGTCAGGAAGAGGGAGTTGTTGGGATGGGGATCAGGGAAAGGAGGGAGAGGATAGGGGATATTCGGAAGGGAAACTAGGAAAGGAAATAATATTTGAAATGTAAATAAATAAAATATCTAATAAAAGAAAAAAGAAAAAAAATGGACCTGGGGTCTAAATGATAAGTTTTCAAAAGAAGAGAAAGAATTGCCAAGAAATATCTCAAAAATATTCATAAACCCTAGAAATTAGGGAAATTAAAATTAAAATAATGTTGAGATTTCACCTTACCATAAAATATCTTATCCAGTGTGAAAACTTAGGAATGGAAAGACAAAGATCAAAGCTGTCTCACCAGAGGCATTTAGCTCTAAATCATCAAGTGTTAGAATAAATCCTAGAGTAATGGCAGAAATCAGGAATAGTAAAATGAAACATTTTAGAGTAGTTAGGATACAGGAGCAGTAGAAAGTAGATTAGAAAGGTACAAATAATCAGATCACGGAAAGGAAAGGAGTAAAGCAGGTGTTTTCTAATTACATTCTTTGTGTGTGTGTGTGAGTGTGTGTGTGTGTGTGTGTGTGTGTGTGTGTGTGTGTGTGTGTGTGTGTGTGTGTGTGTGTGTGTGTGTTTGTGTGACAGAGATAGAGATAGAGAAAAAGAGGAAGAGAGAGTTGGGGGTTTCAGGTGAAATATAAAGTGTCAGGCTGTTCTGGCTTTCAAAGTTTCAAATGAGAAATCACCTGGCACAACCACTCTGGAAATCAGTTTGGTGGTTCCTCAGAAAACCCTGTCTCAAAAAATGGCTAAAGAAAATGTAGTACATTTACACAATGGAGAAGTTAGAAATTTAAAATACCAGCTTTAAAAGATGATTATTGCTTATTTCTAATTTTAAAAACTTCAGAATTTTATACATAAGTACTATAATTATATAGTTTCGACCCTCACTCTACTACCTAATACTTCCATATATGTTTTCTCAATCCATTTACTATTACTGATATGTATCTGTGTGCTCTAGGTCTGGCTACTTGTGCATGGATAACCTATCAGAAAGAATCATACCTAGAGAAGACTGCATCTCCCTCTACCTGCAGGCATTAGTTGACTGTAGCTTTTTAATCAAAGGGTAAAGACGTGTGAACCTTCACCCATCTCTATATATTATATTACTTTATTTATATATTCTGAATTATCTTGTGATATATTCTACACTGTTACAGTTTAGCTCTGGACTTTAAGGATTTTTAAACATAATTCATCCTTTAATAACAATGAAAGAAGCTGAGCAGTAGTGGCACATGCCTTTAATACCAGCATTTGGGAGGCAGAGGCAGGTAGATTTCTGAGTTGGAGGCCAGCCTAGTCTACAGAGTATGTTCCAGGACAGCCAGGGCAATACAGAGAAACCCTGTCTCAAAATAACAAATAATAATAATAATAATAATAATAATAATAATAATAATAATAATAATAATAAAAGAAAATATTCAGACAATTGAATTTAATTACATTAATTTCATATAAAACACTATTAATCACATAGGCTGCTAAGATAGCAGATACTTAATAATATCTTTTACTTTGTTTAATAAATTCAGTTTTTAACATCACTAAACTCTACTGTATGCATTGCTGATCATACTGAGAGAGATTTAGAAAACAAAGAATTATTAATTAAATTATTTTCAAAAACAAAAGAAGTTATTGTATATGATCTACAAAGAACAATACTATATCTGATTGTGAATTTTTGAAAGATAATTGGAAGCAGAAAACTATGTGAATCATTTCTTTAGTGAAAAAGTTTTACATAGGTTTGGTAGTTGGGAAGGATCAATCAGAGAACACATTATTTCTTAAATTCTTTCAACCAAATGCTTCTTTATAGTAAGCATTATAATGGGCATGGTGGCGCACTCCTTTAATCCCAGCATTTGGGAGGCAGAGGCAGGTGGATTTCTGAGTTTGAGGCCAGTCTGGCCTACAAAGTGAATTCCAGGACAGCCAAGGCTACACAGAGAAACTCTGTCTCAGGAAAAAAAAAATTATACTAAGAATTATCTGTTACTATTGCTGGAAAGGTTATAATCCAGAACATTTCGAAATTTATTCTTTTTTTTTCCACATAGCATACAGATTTGAACTTTATTTTTGTAATATGGTTATAAAACGTTTATATCAACTGTTGAAAATGATGAGATGCGTTGTTGTCACAGTGAAACCATTTACATAAGGCTTTTCATGTCTTGAGTGCCATCTTCAACTTTACAATATTGGCACCCAAAGAAATGCTTTTCTAAGTGTACTACCAGTGTCAACATTGGGTTTCTGTTTCTGTGAAGAGACTTAAAAGGAAAATAATTAATTGGGCTGGGCTTACATTTCAGAGGTTTAGTCTATTCTTACCATTATGGTGAGAAGCCTGGAGTGTTCAGGCAAACATGGTACAGCTTGATCTGCAGGCAGCAGAAGGAGACAGTGTGCCACCCTGGATGCAGATAGCGCATATGAGACTCAGATCCCAACCTCCTCACAGTGATGCTCTTCTTTCACCAAGGTATACCACATGATAGTGCACTCCCTGTGTTTCAATGCAAAAAAAAAAAAAAAAAAAAAAGCATCGAAACATATGAGTTCACATCAGACATTCTTTTTCAAACAACTCCAAAATGGAAGGGGATTTTAGATTGCCTCGGTGACAATTTTAAAAGAGAACTTTTCAGGGCTTCACATTTAACTTAGAAATATTTAAGAAATTCTCAAAGGAAAAATGGCTTCAAATTTAGTGATCTATATATTTCTAACAAATATTCGTTCACCCTTCTGGTCAGAGTCTGATGGAAGCTTTATAGATATGGTAAAATTTTCTCAGTCTCAACATGAGAATTTTCTAACCATGTTATTATTGAAGTAACTTTCCAGAATCCATATTACTTTGTATATAATCTGTCTTGTTTGTTTTCCTTAGGGCATTTTTGGTTTCAGTATAAAGTGCTATTACAAAACAGTAGTTTTCGTCGAGCACAGTGTGGATGATTTATAATTACAGAGAAAAAAGGTTATATGTGTTTCAATCAAAACCAATCTAGAATAGTCTTCTATATGATGTATATATTTCTGTTTATTATCTGTTTCCCTAATTTTCTCTAATTTCCTCCACTGCATTTACAATTCATATTTTATCTAATCACAATTTACCCTCAACTAATATATTTCACATTGTAAAACATACTTTGAAAATACACCTTGAAATGATAAAAAAAAATCCCATTTTTCTCTGCTACTTTCTACTAATTATGGTTAATGGTTAAATTGAGGAAATAAATTTATTCTTCTTAATTCTATAATAATGGCGATAGCAATGTTTAATACTGTTTGTGTAAATTTTGTCAATAATACAGACTTATTTTTAGATTCAATACAGGTTCTCAAGTAATTGTGTCACATAAATTAATATAGTTTATTTTCATTAAACAGGATGATTTTAGAACCCAGTGTTCTGATTTCATCTCTGTTGTTCTTATAAAATGGTTCCAACTGTGTGCCCCAGCAAAAAAAAATGAATAACTTAGTTAACAAATACATTTATTTCAGTTTTCAAGTCCAGAGTTTTGCCCATTCTTGTGATGTAGTCAAGACAGAAACTTCAAATACTAGGCAATTCATACACACAGTCAAGAGCAGAGAGGAAGGGCTGTGTATGTGCTCAGTTACTGATTGCACACTCTGACTACTTAAATTCTCTGTTCTTTTATAGTTCCTAACTCTGTGACTTGGAAATTATACAACCAAAGTGAAAATGTTCTCTTATATCAATGAACTTAAACAAGAGATTCCTAGACAGGAAAGCACACAGGCCAGCCCTGTATAGACAAAAATCTCTTACCAGGTCTTTCTAGGTTGACAAAGCTATACTTTTGTAACAAGATTGCATACTGTTATCACACCCCACTTAGAACTGGCTTCCTGTTGTTTAATTGAAACAGTTTTAAAATAAAACATAGTCTAATAGACTAAAACCTTCAAAATTTTAACTTTTAATCAAAGAGGAATATAAATGCTATGCTTGCTCTTGAAATTCCCATCTAAAAGAAAGCTCTACTTGTAATATATCAATAATGTGAGTTTGGAAGTTTTATTTTAAACCAAATTAATTTTATTTTAAGTTTTTAGTCAATGTATTGTATTTTTGTACAATACTTTGTATTTCCCCTCAACGACTTCTCCCAGATCATCCCTACATCCCAATATAAGTATGCCCTCCCTCCCCCTTGCAGTCCCCCCATCCCCTCCTCTCCCTTCCTCTTCATCTCCCCCACTCTCTCTTTGTTTCTTTCTCTCTAGAAAACACAGAATCAATACAAATATATAAACTAAAATAAAAACTAAAAGAACAAGACAAAATGTAAAAGCAAAATGAAGATTATAAAAAGTTATGAAATCTGTTTTGTGTTAATCAAATGCTTCTGTGTATGGGCCTGCTCAGGAAGATGGTTAGTACTTAGAGCAAAACTCCGTTGAAAAAAACTGATTTTCCTTACTCAGCAAGTATCAGTTTCAAATAGCTTCTTGGTTAGGAGTGGGAATATGTACACTTACCTTTCTCAGTTCTGAGGTTTCGTGTGGATTGAACCAAGGAAGGTCTTGTGCATGCTGCTACAGATACTGTGAGTTCATATGCATATAAGTCCTGTTTCTGGATGATGCTATCAACCACTTCTGGATTTAAAATCTTTCTTCCTCCTCTCATACATGTATCCCATAAAGTTGAATAAAAAGGGGTATATAAAGACATCCTATGTAGTGCAGAGTGCTCAGAATTCTGTCATATCTGCAGATTGAACATTTGTACCTTTCTATGTTCATCCCCATTTTCTTCAAATGTAATGAAACTTCTCTGATGAGAGTAGAGTGAGGTACTGACCAATGATAATAGAAATATACCACAAGCTTTTGGTGAAACATTGAAGGAGATAGTAGTACATGTCTCCTTGTAATGTTATAAATGACCATCATATAGTCAGTGACATGACAGAGAAAGTAAAGACCTGTATAGAAACTCTGGAAAGTTAAATGTATAAAAAGACAACCTATGGCTCTAAGTTGTCCTCTGGCCTCTATAAATGTGCCATATCGTAAACACACACACACACACACACACACACACACTAATAAATGATAAAAATTTAAAACATGTTCTGACTACATAGTGACAGACTGAAAAAATAAATGTCCAGATATTTTCTTAACAATGAATGGTCTATATGTGCTTCATATTGTGGTTTTATATGTTTTCATTTATATCCCAAGTCTTATAATCTATTGTAACCATACCTTACGATATAGATTTTGACTAGCACAATAATTGGATTATATTGTATGGGTGAAAAAGCACCAACAAGGATTCCACCAAAATGTAAAACAAGGGCTAAACTTAAGGTTTGAAAATTTTCACTCACTTACAGACAGATATCAATGACCAAATATATTGTATATTATTTTCTCATGGTAGAACATAAAACACAAATTTATAATCTTAAACATTTAGTAAAATTTTAAAATGAGGATTGATGATTCTATCAACCATTCCAATTATGAGATCCATAGGTAATACATGTACTTAACTGATTTTAGCATTTTTTAAAAAAATGTAAATAAACATTATAATTTAGTAACCACTGATCTACATTGTAAGATTAAACAATTTATAACATACAGAACTGATTTTATAGAATTGCATAACAGAGATTTATTGAAAGATGTTCCACATAAGCATTTATATGAAATGGAGTAGGCAGAATATATTTTTAAAATAAATAATGATCTAAATCATTTATCTTTATATATAAATTATTATTTTATATTTAAATTTATTCAAAACTAATTTAAATGTGTACCTAAAAGTTGTTTAAAATAAAGGGTAAAACAAAAATAAATTTGAAACATAATGGGGTGTTTGTCTTAACAAAATTATGGTACTAGGACTAACACTCCACCATATGACGACACTGTACATTTATGACACAGGAAAGAGAGAATCTAAGCTTGTTCTTACCTGAAAGTCTTCTTTGTGTTCTTGTCTGCATAGTACCAGAAAAAAATATGCAAGCTGCCAGGGTAGGAAAGGAAACAATATTCCTATGAACCACAATATTGATCAGTATGTAACAGTTAGGTCAGTATTCCTAACACAAGGATTTAGAAACTTAATGACCACGGGCAGAAGATTCTTGATTATAGCAGTCCCTTCACCTATCCCTGTCATCATGTGAGATGAAATTCCAGCAAGAGATGCACTTCAGATGGTACCTATTTATCAGAAATTTGGTTAGATATTAGCATGTTTGGAAAAAATAACTGATTACAAATAACACACAGGATGAACTTAATTAGGTAAGTATGCTGTAATCTAGAGGGTTAGGGAGCATAATTGAATATTAAAGCAGAAAAAGGCTTGATAGGAACCTTAAAGGCAAGGTGAGATTTTGAAGAGCAACAAAGCTCTGGCCTTACAAAACTTCACTAGGACATGAAGTTAAAGTTACAGTATAGGAGCTATAGCTACCTTCTACACTATGGTAGGAAGCCTAAAGTCATGGGAGTTTTCTGTTAGTCTTTAGAAAACCTAGGAGAAAACACAGACTGTTTTAGATGTTATAGATTTTTAGAGTGTGCCTGGAAGTCCTAATGTGGTTAAACTGAGCTAGTCAAGCAGCATGGAATCAGAATAAGGATTCCAGGAGAACCATTAATTTACCTTGAAGTCCAGACATAATGTATTTGAGTCCAAAACTCAGTAGAGTTGCATCAATTCTGTTCATCATAGAAAGGGGTGTGTGAAGTGTGCCCTGATTTCAGAGAAATGGAGAACGGTGACAAGCAGGTCTAAATTTGAACAAATACTTCCAAATGGATGAAGAGTTCATAGTTAATCATCTTTATTCTCCTGAAGAAACTGAGAAATAAGAAATTCCATTTCTACATTGCTCCACATGAGCTGTGTGCCACAATTTTAAAGTAGGTCTAGAATTCTCCAGTGGAATAGAGTATACTCATTAACGTAATTCACTGACACTTCATTATTTACTTGCCTCCTTATAAACCTCATACTTCCTTCTTGGTGGAACCTACTTGATAAATAAAGAAAATAACATCTAAAGTTTTTTTTCAAGGGTACCTTAAGAAGAAAGATATCTTTATAGAAAACTAACATATTCCTCGGTAATGAGTGGAGAAAGACAAAGTATTCCCCAATGGAAAACAAAACAGAAAATGAAAATCATATCTATGTAATGTGCTTTGAAAACAATGAAATTAACTAAAATGAAACAAAACTACCTAGAAAAGACAGCTTGCTGATAAAATATTTAAATTGTAAGAGTGACTAATTTGAAATATACTGTAGTTAAAAGGAACAAAGGTGTGTAGCAGTGGGAGATGGGGAACTGGAGGTAGCCAAAAGAAAGTCCCAGATGCCAGGAAAGCAAGAGGTTCCTAGGATTCAATGGGGATAGCATTAGATAAAATACCCAACAAAGGGGAGACAGAAACTGTAGAGACCATATCTAGAGTCCAGAGGCTAGGTATAGCCCCTGGTTGAGAGATGGGGCCAGCCACCCATCTCAAAAACATTAGTACAAAATTGCTCCTATTTAAAGGAAATGCAGGCACAAAGAGTAGAGCAGAGACTAAATGAAAGGCCATCCAGAGACTGACCCACTTAGGAATCTATCCCATGTGCAGACACCAAACCCAGACACTATTGCTGATAGCAAGAAGAACTTGCCGATAGTTACCTAGTATTGTCATCTTCTGAGAGGCTCTGCTGGAGTCTGACCAATACAAAGCAGATGCTGGTGGCCAAGCATTTGACTAAGCATTGGGCCCCCAAAGGAGTAGTTAGTGGAAGGACTGAAGGAACAGGAGGTGTTTTCATGTCCATAGGAAGAATAATATCAACCATTCAGACTCCCCAGAGCTCCCAGGGACTAGAACACAAACCAAAGAGTACACATAGAGGGATCCATGGCTCCAGCTGCATATGTAGCAGAGGATGTACTTGTTGATCATCAATGTGAGAGGAGGCCCTTGGTCCTGTGAAGGCTCAGTGCCCCAGTGTAGGGGAATGCCAGGGCAGTGAGACTGAGTGGGTAAGTGGATTGGCGAGCTCTATCATTGAAGCAGGGTGGAGAGGGGATAGGGTATGTGGTTTGCAGAGGGGAAACCAGGAAGGGGGATAATAGTTACAATGTAAACAAATAAAATAACCAATAAAAAAAGAAAATTGCAAGACTATAATAAAGAAAAATAAGAAAAAGCAGGAAGTGGCTATGATAGAGTTGTATTGCTTTGTTCCCAGCAATCTGGTCATTAGAGACATTTATTTATTTATTTATTTATTTATTTATTTATTTATTTAATGTTTTAACATTTTATTGAGAAAGTTTTATTTTATTTTATTTTTTTAATTGGGTATTTATTTCATTTACATTTTCAATGCTATTCCAAAAGTCCCCCACCCGCTCCCCCACCCATTCCCCTACCCACCCACTCTCACTTCTTGGCCCTGGCATTCCCCTGTACTGAGGCATATAAAGTTTGCATGACCAATGGGCCTCTCTTTCCACTGATGGCTGACTAGGCCATCTTCTGATTCATATGCATCTATAGACATGAGCTCCGGGGGGGGGGGGGCGAGGTGGGGGGGTGGGTATTAGTTCATATTGCTGTTCCACCTATAGGATTGCAGATCCTTTCAGCTCCATGGTTACTTTCTCTAGAGGCTTTTAAATCTCTCTCTCTTTCTCCCTCTCCCTCTCCCTCTCCCTCTCCCTCTCCCTCTCCCTCTCCCTCTCCCTCTCCCTCTCCCTCTCCCTCTCCCTCTCCCTCTCCCTCTCCCTCTCCCTCTCCCTCTCCCTCTCCCTCTCCCTCTCCCTCTCTCTCTCTCTCTGTCACACACACACACACACACACACACACACACACACACACACACACACACACAGACACATGCACACACAGATCTGTATCTTTTCTTTGATGCCTCCTGGATTTTCTCCAAACTTTCAGATGGCTGTTCTTGCTTCCTTATTCATATCTGTCAAGTAGAATACAGTTGAGACCTCTGTGGAGTTTTGCTAAACAATGTCCATCATTTAATCTTGTCCCTGCTGGAAGAAATAGGGAGGGTTCTCAGTGGAATCTCAGCATACTGAGATTCTGTTGTTCGTGACTATGAGCTATCACACTAACCTTTTTTTCTTTCATTTCTATGTTCTTCCTCTTGCTTCTCATATCACCTTTCAAATAATCTCTTGAACTCCAGGCCATTGTGTCTCTTTAGTTAAGGTGAAAAGACCATCAAGAAGGGGAAGAAATATACTCTTAGAACAAAACCCCAAACAATGTGCATATAAAGTGAAAATAAGAAAGTATAGTCATAATAGAAGTGAACCATTACAATAATGAAAGTCAATAGTAGCAGGGGAAGAATAAGGAAAGTTTATACATGTGCTAGTTGGTGTGAGTTTATGTTCTCCTTAAATAAGCTAGGGCTGAAAAGGGTATAATTAAAAAATATTATTGTTTTTAAAATATATGTCTCTGACTCTCTTTGTGGTGATATGTACAGATTAGTAGAGGTGCTCACTGAGTCTAAATAGGAGAAGCAAGTCCCTGGTACAGGAATTATAGTTGACTGTGGAATAGCCTGCATGGGTGCCAGGAACAGAATTAAGTCATCCAGAAGGCCAGGAAATGATCACAACCACTTGGGAAGTTCTCAGTGTTTTTAAATATATCAAAAAATATCAGAACAGTAAAGTAAAAAAAAAAATGTAAACCGCAACCCTGTAGGCACCTGCCACTTTAAAAAGAGTATCATGTTTTCATACAAAATCCACTAAGATAATTTGTCACAATGAAAAGTGAAAGTTGTTGATGTACATTTGAAAATGAACATCAAAAATAATCCTCGGGCAGATGTGATTCTACATACATTTAATTCCTGTACTCTACAAACAGAGGTAGGTTGGTCTCTGTGAGTTTAAAGCCAATCAGACCTACATAGCCAATATCAGGACATTTAGGACTATACAAAGAAACCCTGTATAAAAAAATAGTATAGTGCTGGGCATGGTGGCACATGCCTTTAATCCCAGCACTTGGGAGGCAGAGGCAGGCAGATTTCTGAGTTTGAGGCCAGACTCGTCTACAAAGTGAGTTCCAGGACAGCCAGGGCTATACAGAGAAACCCTGTCTCTAAAAACTGAAAAAAAAATAAAAATAAAAAAAAATAAAATACATATTGTATACAATATGTATAAATTTATAAATATAAAATAAAATGAAAATATTTAAGAAGTCTTTATTAAGAAACACTTGGCAGTTATAGGAGGCTTAAGAATTGAAGGTAAAGAAAGATATATAATCCAAGCTACTCATGATATTCTGTCAGTAAATTCATAAACTCAACGTACATCTAGGTTACACAGTGTGTTCATGACCCACATGGACAACTTATTAAAATTCTGACTAAGAGTAAAAAGAAAGAAAATTTAAAAAAAAGCTGTAGTTCAATGACAGAGCGCTTGCCTTGCTAACATGATGCCCTTAATTCAATTCCAATTTTAAACATAAGAATAATAATGACCAAATAGTAACCAAGGTTTGAATGTGCTTGCAGTGTCATACATATTTGAAAGGTTTGGGAGCTCTGGTCATGGGGAAATAAAGGATTGGTAGAGACCTGCTTCCCACCAGAACTCTGGAAGACGGCTGTGGGACCCCATGGAACCAATGCAGGATGGTCTTCAGCCCTCACAGGCTGCAGCACCCTGCTCTGGGGGCTGGGGAAGGCGCGGTCTTAGCTCTGACTCCTGAGCACCACAGACCACTGGGTACCATGGAAGAGCCAGTTTTGGTGTCCCTTAGCCCCAAGGAGCCAGGGATAACAAGTTCTTGCTCTTGGACATTCCAGATTGCTGACTGCTGTATGTCTCTGAAGAGCTGAGACAGATCCTCAGGTGGACTCTGGCCCAGGGCCAAAGAGAGGGTACTGGGAGAGCTCTAACAGGTTACCACAGGGATGAGAGAGTCTGTCTAGCTTAGGGGGCTAGCTCAGCGGGCTGCTTGGGTTGACTGGCAGCTGTGGATGGAGTGCAGGATGGCCTCCCAGCAAGAGGTTAGACGTGCAGCTCATAAAAGGGAAGCCCGCTCCATTGCTCAAGCACAGCGGATCTAGATAAGCAGAGATGGTCCATGGTTTTAGAGCTTTATTGTAGAAAAGCAGAGAGAGAAAAAGAGAAGAGTAAAGAGGCAGAGGGTGGCCATGGTCACTTGGAGAGAGGCGAGAAGAGAGGGGGAGAGAGGGAGCAAGAGGGCTAGAGTAAAAGCGAGAGAAGAGAAGCAAGAGAGGCAACAGAGAGAAAAGAGGCCAAGCAGCACCTTTTATAGTGGGCTAGGCTACCTTGTGGTTGCCAGGTAACTGTGGGGAGGAACATACCTGACTATTGCCAGGTAACTGTGGGGGTGGAGTCCAGACAGTCTACATGATTGATGGCCACAGAATTATGGAGCTGGGTGCTTGTGTCAGGAGCCTGTGTCTCAGAGCATGGCAAACGGGCCTTAATCTGTTGTGTCTCCAGGGTTTGAACTTAGCTCAACTAGAAAACGGGCTGCCTTTCATGGTCCCACAGAAAATTTCATACACTTCTAGATATGTGTTGGGAGTAGTTTGGAAACTCATATAAAACCCAATGAGATATTAAAGCAGATTATGGTGGGGCAGATCTTTATGTGATATTTGGCCATCCATCAGCTAAAGGTTTTAAAGTAAAATTTCAGAGTTTTCATTTATGTCATTTTATTAATTTCCTTCACAATAGAAATGTAGAATATAGAATAGAATAGAATGTCTTAGAACATAAAAGAAAATCACTGTCATTCAAGTAGACTTTAAATTAAAAGAATGCTAACTAACAATGATCATTAAAAACGATAATGTTTTGGGAAATGAGATTCTAAAAAAATTTATTTCAAATTAGTGGCATTTATTTCAGGGTTAACTAGAATGAAATTTTCAAAGGGGTTAAAATAAATTTCAAAAACAAGAGCTTTAATGAATTATGATGAAATATGAGAAACTAAAATAGATCATAAACTTAAAGAAATGACATTTTATGAAGAGATGATACAGATAATTAAACATTACAAATTCATTGGAAACACACTACTTTTGAATGTTGTAAACATGATACATGAACATTGTCAACAACATGAATTTTTTGGACTTTCTGCAGATTCAACCCACTCCCTATAGAAATGAAGATTTTTAATCATATACTAGTATACAGAGAAGAAAAACTAGTAGTAATGCCAGCTTCAGTGCTGTGCTAAGAAGCCTGAGTACATAGAACAGAATGCTATAACAGTTTAACAAACAGAAAAGCAGGGATTTTTTGCATCTTTACAAAGCAAATGTCTAAAAAATGAAAATGTAACACCAGACCCATAACACAGATTGAAGGAAGACAATTTAAGAAATTGTATTTGAAATAACATCATGCTCTGGAAAAAAAAAAAAACATTTAATGACACTAACTGAAGTGCTTTTGGAAAAGAAATAAATACTTAAGGCCCTAACTCAACTAATATTTTTCAATATTGTATCTGACAAAATATTAATACTTAGAATACATAATATTGGTTAAAGAAGCTGTGGTTATCTTAAAAGAAAACCAGATTGAATGTCATTAATTTTAATTTTTAAAAGAGAAACAATAGTCTATAAATGTTAAAATTTATCAACCTCAGTAGGCCATGGAAATGAAAAAAAAAAAAACTTTTCACAATGATCAATATTTCAGAACCTACAGATATATGTGTGGGAAACAAATTCTTGTTCAGTCACTGACTTTTGAATAAACATTTTATATACATTTACTATAGTACAAAGCATGCATCAATTAGGGAAAATAGCTAATTATGATGCATTCACTTCTCATTTCATAAAATAAGTGACAAAGTATCATAGTTTAATACAAAGGACCAGATAAATGATATCAGTTAGTTATTATTTCTATTGTTATAATGAAACACCACTGCCAAAAGGAAGTTTGAGAAGAAAGTGTTTATGTGGTTTATACTTTCACATCATAGTCCATCATTGAAGGAAGTCAGGGTAAGCAGTGAAACAGGGTAAGGATGCTGGAGGCAGCAGCTGAGGTGGAAGCCATAAAGGGTTTACTGGCTTGCTCCAATGGCTTTGCTCAAGACTACTTTCTTACAGAACTCATAACAACTAGCCCACAGATAGAATTATCCATTAGGAACTTGAGTTTTCCCATCCAGGGCATTTCCTCAATTGAGAATCCCTCATTTAAGATGTTTGTAGTTGTGTGAAATTGAGCAGAACTGGGCAGGGTATGTGACCCCTTATCAAAATCACACACCAAAATATCACTGTTAAGCCGTAACCATTCCATCTTTGGTCATTCCCAAGAACACACATTAAAGCCAACAACACAAAATGACACTTGATAAACTTGAAAAAGTACCACAGGATTTACAATTTCAAAACCTATTCATTCTCTTAAAAAATGTGTAGTACTTTGTAAAGGCCTAAAAATCTCTTTTAAAATTAGTCGCTCAACTGTGGGCTCCTCTAAGATCAAAAATACATTAAATGCATTTTTTTCCCTAACTTCAAGAGGGAAGAACCAGTACAAAGCAAAAACTCCAAAAATTTAAATAACTCAATACTCTCTGCCACATTATCTTTGATTCACTAATAATATTCTGGTCTTGTCCAAATGTTTGGATATTTCTCTGAATTCATATTCTGAAACACACACAGAGATTGTCTTGTAGGCTCACGTTTGCTCTACTCCACACCTTCTATTCTTTCTAATTATCACATTGTACTTGCATATGCAAAATGCTATCATTTTCTGTGGTAACTGGGATGCACATTTTCAAAGCCTCTGAAGGGAGGCTCTGAAGTTATCTGAAGGGACTCTAGCCTTGGCACACTATATCAAGCCTCAGCTTTTCTCCATGACTAACACATACATACTTTCAAATCAGTACCATTTGGGTGACTCTTATGCTACCAAGTTCAGCTCTCAACATGCAGTACAACTTGGGCCACTTCTGGAAAACATCTTCCATGTGGTGTCCCTGAAGAAAACTTTTCAGAAGAACTTATCGAGACAATGCTGTCGCTTCTTAAGAAAAATATTCTTTAGCCACAGTTGATCACCATCAATTATCCTCAGCAAAGCAAAAGTTTTACATCAATGAGTGTTTCTGGCATATTGATAATAATAGGCAGTTTATCAGCCCAAGCTGAACAGAACTACAGAATGCTAACTCTAATGGCTTTATATAGTCTTTGCTTTCCTATGAAATACTACAAATCAGGTCTCCATTGTCAGCACTACTCTCCATGTTCTTATTTTTCAAGCTCTTACAGAATATCTCATTGAGGTCTCAGCAGTCAACTCCTTTTCTAGACAAAAGCTCTTAGGTCTTTACAGGATCCTATTTTAAAAAAAAAAGGAAATAAAAAAAAGAATGACAGAAAACAAACAAACAAACAAACAAAACCAAACAAAAACATGATCAGGTCTGTCAAAGCAATCCCAGGAATCCCATTATCCTGGCATAAATTTCTATCTTACTTAGGGATTCTATTGCTGTGATGAAACACCATGACCAAAAGCAAGTTGTGGAGGAAAGGACTTACTTAGTTTACAATTCCACATTTCAGTCTATCATTGAAGGAAGTCAGGACAGGAACTCAAAAAGGCAAGGGCTTTTCTCAGCATGATTTCTTATATAATCCAGGACTTCCAGCCCAGAAACACAAACACCCACAATTGGCTGAGCCTTTACACATCAATCATTAATTAAACATTTGCTTTACAGTTGGATCTTTTGTATTTTCTCTATTGAGGTTTCCTACTTTTAGATGACACTAGCTTGGGTAAACTTGATATAAAACTAGACAGGAGAATGTACAAGGGTTCTGATATTATCTGTCACATAAACAAGTATAACTACCATTGTTAACAAGTATTTCTCTTAAACAGTTGTCCATGAATATTCATTATATTCAATGTAGATATTTTCTCAAAGACATCATGCACTCCGTTTGTTTTCCATTATGCATTCCATTTCTCCAATAATGCAAAATGGAGTTAGATTTTCATATTAAGCAAAATAACTCAGGATCTGAAACAGCACATACAGAAAGCTGGACATATTCTCTCATTGATAAACCCAATAAATTATAAATAGTAAAGAAATAGATGATAGATAGATAGAACTAAAGATATATAGATAAATGTTAGATAGATGAGAAGAAAATTGGAAGGAATGAAGAAAGAAAGAAAGAAAGAAAGAAAGAAAGAAAGAAAGAAGAAAGAAAGAAAGAAAGAAAGAAAGAAAGAAAGAAAGAAAGAAAGAAAGAGAAAGACAGAGAGAGACAGAGAGAACGGAAGGAAGGAAGGAAGGAAGGAAGGAAGGAAGGAAGGGAGGGAGGGAGGGAGGGAGGGAGGGAGGGAGGGAGGGAAGGAGGGAGGGAGGTAAGGGAAGGAAAGGAAAGAAAATTTAAAAAAGGATGAAGACTGATGATGTATCATAATTCGTTCTATTTATCCTGAAGTGCCTTACCACATCTCATGACATACACATGTGCATTATCCTTATCCCGCAACTCTCACAAACAGTTCACAAGTACCTCTAACTCCAATAACAAGGGAATGGAGATAGAACTGCTATAGATGAACAGATATTAAATACCAACTAAATCAAGTAAAATAAAAAACAAAAACTGAATGAATTTTTAATATTAAAAATTAATATATGTGCACATACATTATATTAAAGTATAGGTAATAATCTCCTGGGGGATGGAAGGGATATAATTACTATAATAAAGTAATATAGGAAAGTCCTGCAAATTATATTCATGGTGGTTAATTTTAGATAAATATATAAAAATTGTATACCTTTTCATTGATGAGATGAAAGTGAAGAAACGATTATCTTGAGAAATGGAAGAATTGAGCTTGCTTTTGAGGACAACAGGAAAGTCTCCAGTAATATAGTAATGAGAATTTCAAAATGTAAAATCAGTGATAAGGAGATAAAAATGGACAATGTAAACAAATAAGGAAAATCTGGTAATTAGAGTGTACAGTAAGAATCAAATTTGAAAACTAGAATAATCATGAAGCTAACACTAAAACTGTGCCTAGCATCAAGCCCAACACCAGCCTTCTGGACTTTATGTGTCAAATGATTATCTTCTCATGTAAGAGGGAAAGTCATCAGGAGCAGCACACCAGATATGGTTATGTTTGAAGCAGAATATGACGAGTATTCTGGTTGGACTATAAAGATGAAGTTACCACCTGTATAGGAAAAATTAAATTAGAAATTATCGGTAAATCGGGACAAAGTTTAGTTTGAATATATTACAACAGGCTTTTGCTATGCATTTAGTAGCTTAATCACAGATGGGTATGCAAAACAAGGATGGCCCCTGAGACGTTGTGGATAAATTTTCATTGCTCAAGAATAGAAGATGATGTCATATATGATGAAGAAAGTACAAAGGTGACTGAAAAAAACCCTCTAAAACGATCTGTGATTCAGATCTGGCTCTCCTATGGTAAAAAACTATAACTTTCATCATCATATGGCAACTGCAATCATGTCAAATAATAATTATAGCTAGGAACTAAATTCACCTAATGGTACTTAACCCTAGTTACGTTTAATTTTACTTGCTTTAATTAAACAAGAATATATTTAATACCAATTATTTTTAAACATAACTGACAGTTATGTTTAGTTATAGACATTATAAAACATGAAATATCACTTATTAACCTAAAAATAAGCAATCAAAAGGAAACAGTGTTCCATTTTAAATCTGTTTCTCCTGAATTACAATTACAAGAATTACTAATAAAACTTGTTAAAGAAATTTTATTCTCTTATATGTTTTTGAAATTTAAAGAAAAATGTCATTAAAAATATATATTAAAAAATGAATGGAAGATTTTACAAGATTGACTTTTTATTAAAATTGTGGCTAAACAATACATTGAAATGATTTACCTTCTTTAATGTCAAAGAATGTCAGTCCCATTGGAGGGAGAGCAACATTGCAGACTGGATCAAATACTCACATTGGACACAGCTTCTATTTAAACATCTTGGATGTTATCTGTGAAACTGAAGGACAAAATCTTTTCCCTTCAGCATTTTTTTCTGACCGCCAGTTATATATACAGATTTGTTTTTCATACTTGTACAGTCAGATAATTCCTCAGACTTCTAAATTGTAGGACTCATAATGACCAGGTTATAGTTATGGACATCTGGAAATTTGGTTCATCCCTGAGAAATTACATTCATAACCTCAAGGTAGAATTCATCACCTGTGAAAAGAGAATGATTATTTTTGCTTTTTTTTTGAAGAATTTCAGAAAATCTTATATTAGTTGCATCATATCTTCATTGTTATTTATTAGACCTAATAAAATATTTTCTCTAAATATCAGGCAATGTAATGAAACAGTTATTTTATTTAAAATTACATGAATATTGTTGATTTTACTGCATGCATGATTGTGCATCATATATGTGCCTCATGCCTTCAGAGACTAGCAGAAGGTATCAGATCACTTTGAATTGGAGTTAGAGAGGGTGATGGGCCGCCATGTGGTGCTAGAAATCAAACTATGGTCTTCTGGAAGAGCACTTGGTGCTCTTAACCACTGAGCCATCTCCCCAGTACTCAAGAAAACCTCTCTTACTAGATTTAGAATAGCTCACTGGTTGAATAAGGAGCCTTTCCACTTTTTCTATACCTAAAGTTGGAAAAAACACAGGAACTTCTTAACTCTAATACTTTCTCTGGGAAATCAACATAATTATCTTAATAAAATAGCATAAACTACTGTTGATTCATCTTCTTTGATTTATCTACTGTGATTGCACCCACATTACTTCACAAACATGTAGTTAAAAACATGTTAAATTAAAAAAAGAGAGAGAATATGGGGGGTTCAAGGATTAAGTAAGGCTGGGAATAAGGGAAATGAATAATGTTTAGGTTAACAAAAGCTAAGAATATATGAAAAAATTCAGGAATATCTATTAGTAATAGATGTAATGTATCATAATTGGCTTGATGAAGATGCTGAAAGTACAGAAGTGGTACAGATAATTAGATTTATATAATTGCCCCTGTAAAATATTCAGTGTTTGCTAAATGCTACTTGAGATGCCATTGAAATGTGATTCAAAAGCCATGCTTTAAAATGCACAAGTAGCTAGAATGTCAAGTACTATATTGAATAGATATGGGGAGTGTGGGCATCCTTGTTTTGTCCCTGATTTTAGTGAGATTGCTTCAAGTACCTCTCAATTTAATTTGATATTGGCTGTTGGTTTGCAGTAAATTCCTTTTATTATGGTTAGGTGTGTGCCTGGATTTGCTGACCTCTTGAAGACTTTTAACATGAAGGGGTGTTTTATTTTATCAAATGCTTTTTCAGCACCTAAGGAGGTGATCATGTTATTTTTTCTTTGGTTTGTTTATATAGTGGATTACATTGATAGATTTTCATATATTGAACCAATCTTGCATCTCTGGGTTGAAGGCTACTTGATCATAGAGAATGATAGTTTTGATGTGTTCTAGGGCTCGGTTTGCAAGAATTTAATTGAGTATTTTGCATCAATATCCATAAGTGAAATTGGTCTGAAGTTCACTTTTTTTTTGTTGCATCCTTGTGTGGTATAGTTATCAGAGTAATTATGGTGTCATAACTGGAAACAACCCAGATGTCCCACCACAAAAGAATAGAGACAGAAAATGTGGTTCATTTATACAATGAAATACTACTCAGTTATTAAGAGTGAGGACATCCTGAGTTTTGCAGGCAAATGGATAAAACTAGAAAATATCATTCTGAGTGAGGTAACCCAAAAGAACATGCATGGTATATACTCACTAATATGTGAATATTAGCAAACAAATGTACAGACTACCCATGATATGACTCACAGATCTCAAAAAGGTTAACAAGAAGAAAGGGCTCAAATGAGGATGCCTCGATCCCACTTGGGAGAGAGAAGAAAGCAATTACAAGAAGGGGAGGGAATAAGGGACCTGGGTGGGAAATGGGACAGGGAGAGGAAAAAGGGAACAGTATCAGGTATTGTGTGGGTATTGAAGCACTGAGGGCCAGCAGAAAAATGGAAATTGGCAATGTCAGGAGTTAGAAGGTGGGGTGACCCTACAGAATGTACCAGAGACCTTGGAGGTAAGAGACTCTCAGGATCAAAGGGAGAGTCCTTAGATGAAATGCCCTACAGTGGGGAAAGGGGACTTGTAGAGCCCACCTCCAGCAAAAAGATAGGGTATAAAGTGAGAAATGGAATTGTCATCCCACAGTCAAAAACTCTGACCCATAAATGCTCTTGTCTGAAAGAACTGCAGAGACAACAATGGAGAAGAACCCGAGGAAAAGTAGGACCAGTGTCAGGCCGAAATTGGGATCCAGCTAAAGGGGAGGCCCCAAGGTCTAACACTATTATGGAGGTTATGGTGTGCCTATCTTGACTGCCGTCCAATAGACCCAACAAGAAGCTGAAAGAATCTGATGTAGATATTTATATCAAAGGACAGAAGCTGCTATGGAAGAAGCTGAGGAGGAGGGTGACCCTATAGGAGGACCAGCATTCTCAACTGACCTGGACCCCTGAGATCTCTCAGACACTGGGTCACCAACCAGGCAGCATACACTATCTGATATGAAGCGCCCAACACATATATAGCAGAGGATTGCAGGGTCTGGACTCAATCAGAGAAGATGCACCTAACCACCAAGAGCCTGGAGGACCCAGAAAGTGGAGAGGTCTGGTGGGGTGGGGCTGGGAGCTGGGGACATCCTTGTTCTTGTGAAGATGGTCAGAGGAAGTATGGAATGTGGTACAGTCAGAGAGTGGATGAGGAGGAGGATAAAATCTGGACTGTAAAAATGACCAAATAATATATAAAAACTAAGAAAGAAAAATGCATAAGTAAACCCACAACAAATGAAATAAACAGGAAGATTCCTGTAGATGTAACTGGTAGAAAGTTTCTACCTCAAACATAATAAAAGAGGTCATGCCAAGGAAAAACCCCAAAGAATAGACTAACAGGCAATTGTACCCTAGACATGATACCCATTTTCTCTCAACTCTACAGATTTAGTTTTTGTTTAAGGAAAGTAAAAAATGTTTCCATTTCTGTTCTAAAATGCAGAAAAATATTTCTTAGGTCAAACATTCAGGACAAACAAAGTGTCATTTCATTCATAATATTAAATATGGTCTGGTATTCTTTAAGAAATTGGAGAGTATATTTTTGGTAATACCAAAGTAGAATGGTAAACACCTAGCTATAGAAAACTTGAAACTCAAAGGCGAACCAGGTATGAGAAAAATCAAGAGGCAGGGGAAGGGGATAAAAATATTATACTACTATATCACAGCATTCTATATCATATATACTTTATATGAGAATTACTCATAATGTACTTGTTGGGTAGTAAAATACAAATGAGATTGGCTATTAGGAAAGGGATAATGATGGGGTTACCAAAAACTTAAAGCATATTAAAATGCCTTATGAAAATATAACAGCAGTGGAATTTCAAAACATAATAAAAATGACTTTGAATGATAATGTGATCATGGTATCTTTGCATAAGAGGAAATTCCATCCCCGATATAAATGGGTCATTAAGTAAAAAACAACAGAATCTTACAAAAAGACATAAGATATTGTCCTACATATTATTGGCCATTGAAGCTTCAGAGAATTCCAAAATACGGCAGGTTACTGTCATTTCTATGAAGGTACACCATAACTATGTGGTGAATCCCATTTCTCATAATGGAGAAATCAGTCCCAAGCTCACTGAAAAACTTTTCCAGAATTTCTAGTTTTGGTAGCAGAGAAAGTTGCTGTTTAGGCTACCAGTAGTGAAAACACATCAATGGTCTTACATATCACTGGATCTCCATGCTATATTATGGGTATGCCTATTGTTTTGTAGTGGGGAGTAAGTAGGAAAGTACATAATTGGTAAAAGTGATGAGTACAGATTTAGTGTTGGGACATAAATGAGACATTTTGATCAAGTCTTCTTCCAACACTGAATAGGCTCACAAAACAGGAGGGTTGCACAGGAGAGAATCTTTTAAGATAAAGATGATGAATATGAGTGCAATGATGTGTTCTCTGGACAAGACATGATCATTGAATCCAAGAAGTCACACCAGGGACAGTCATGTGCTTAAAACCTAAACACAATTAAGACCCCAATAATTTTCACATAGATGTGGAAGATAACTCCTATGCTGAGGTTTCCTGGATGGTTTACAGCTGCTGAGAGAAGAAGAATCAATGCCTTTTAGTGTATAGGTTTTATATGCTCCATTGGATAGCCGCATGCTCAGGCATGTATGGGAATTGTCATCAGTATTTATTGTTTTTTGAAAATATAGTAGAACACATAATATGGGAGAGGGCCTGCTGGTATATTTCAAAGAATAAAACAAAAATTATAATTTTAACCCTATCATGTCTGGAGAAGAAAAAATATGTAATATTTAAATGATATTAGAGTATCATTTAAATATCAGAATATTTAAATGATCATACAAAGGTGTACAAAATACAATGAAAGGAAGTAAATTACATTAGTGTTGTTGTAAGGTTGTATTATTTGCACAATGTAATTATTATGTTTATATAATTTGCAAAGCTACACAATTTTAATATGCTAAACTTCAAAATAATTAATATAATATAGATACATGTATTATACTTTACAGGTAGAACCATAAAGCATTTAATTGTATTGAATTGTTTTTCATTTAATTATTCCACTGATCATTGACTTTTATCTTTAGGCAATTGTCTCATTGCTATTTAAATATGGAATTAATCACAATTATTAAATTATTAAATTCTACTATATATGTATATATGTGCTTTTCCAAAAGCATGTAACTTCTTTAATTAAAGTTATTATTATTATTATTATTATTGTCCTTTGACATATTAGTATGTGTGTATGTGTGAGTATGTATGTATGTGTGTGTTTGTGTGTGTGTGTAAGTATGTCTATTTTAATGGCATTTGATGAACATGTTTGTGATGCATGTTATTGCATATGTGTGTTACATGTTTTAAGGTGTTCATGTCCACATACTCATGAATTTATAAAGGGAAAATCAGGATACTGAGCATATTCCTCCCTTGTTTTAAGCCTGATTGTTTTGAGTATTTATTTCCCTGACACAGGAGCATGCCCTTTGGTTTAGGTGATCTAGCAAATGAGCTCCTGGGATCATCATGTTCTCATCTCCTGATGTTGGAGTTGAATGAATAAACTAATCAGGTAAACTTAGCTTTTTATATGAGTACTAGTTATTTCAATTTAGGATCTTACTCTTGGAGTGGAACTATTGTAACTTCTCAACCAGCACTCAAAGACCCTTGAGTATTAGTTTTAAATTTGCATTTTTATCTAAAATACATTATTTATTATTGAATCTCCACACATGCATTCCTTTTTACATATCATGCACATGGATATTACCTGCATGTTAGAATTATTTACAAATTGAAATTATTTTAACAGCTTTTCAGTTATGTTAAGCAAGGTTAAGTCCTTAGATAATAGTAAAATTCAAAACAGAAAATTTTACAAATGCCTAGGGAGAAGAAGACTAATACAATATAAATGGGTTAATATATGTCTCTGGGAAATATTATACATTGGAATGAAAAATAAACTGTAGGAAGATACAATGATTAGATTACACTATATAGTTGCATAAATTGAAGAATCATGGTGCCCCATCACAGATTCACTTTTTATCCTACTAAGTTTATTATTTCTTTGATCTGTGCTGAGTCACTGTTCACATTTTCATGAGTTAGCACTTGTATGCAAAACAGTAACCTGCAGTCTTCCTCTTCAGAGAAGACTGTATTGTATTACTTAATATACACTAAAGGTACTGAGACCCTTGAACTCCTATGCTAGGGAGGCAATTAAAACAGAAATGTACATGCACATTTTCTGTGAAAAACAAAACAAAACAAAACAAAACAAAACACTAAGCTCTCTCATGAGTGCCATAATTTATTTCAGTTTTGTGCTAAAACACAGAAAATACTGTTCTATACCATATTTACTCTATGCAGATGAAACAGAACATAGTATATGCAACAGATGTACAGTTAAATACCTTGTTTTAATTAAAATTTTTGAGTGTCTATTCTGTTTCTTTAACAAAGCCTTCCAAATTAAAACATTCTAATTATTTCAGAAATGACCCCGTATCCCTCATGCTTTTTGCTGATGATTCTTATACCTGCAAGTGGGAAAACATTAACTTTCTAAATCCAAGTGCAAACCACAGAATCTTATTAAAAGACTCTGCTAAATCTTCACTTAAATAAAGCAAACATTTTGCCTGAATCCTCTCTGACTTTCATGACATCTTCCCAAGACCATTGTAGACAAAATGTGCCAGACTACGGATATTTTGTGATTATCACAGAGTATCTTGCCTAATCAAGACAGAAGCAGCAAGATAAAGCATATACTCCCTTTCAGGAAGAAGATAGTAAAAGAATACCTTGAATTTTTAAATGCAATTACAAAATATCATGGCATTTTGCTAATAACCATGTATTACTCAACTAGATGAGACTTCCTTTCTTATAGGGTGGCAAATTAAATATGGTTCATGGGCTTAGTAATAATTTCTCCTATATGGAATAAATTTAGAAAACTGAAATCAAAAAGCCTCTTAACCTTCCCAAGTCTGTGCAGTATTTCACTAGAAATGCATATTTGAGACAAATCTTTATTTGTGCATTTAGAAGTATTACATGCTTCGCTCTCAAAGTTCATCTTTCACTCCTTTACCAGTAGGAATAACCAGAAATGAAATTAGATATTTTATATACACTGTACTCTACATTTTAAAAGTTAGTTTTCAGCTGGGAGTGGTGGTGCAAGCCTTTAATCCCAGCACTTGGGAGTCAGAGGCAGGTGGATTTCTGTGTTCAAGGCCAGCCTGGTCTACAGAGTGAGTTCCAGGACAGCCAGAGCTAATCAGAGAAACCCTGTCTAGAAAAACTGAAAAAAAAAAGTTAGATTTTTAGAAAGAAATAAACATTTTGCAAGGTGTATTTCATGTGGTCTTATAGTATATGTGCATTATTTATACACTAGGTCATAGGTTTAGATATAAAAAGAACTGTGTTTTACCTGAAGCTTAAACTCAAATATTTCAAAATTAGAATGGGAATGGCATTCAACAGATGACAAAAATTGGTTTGTTTATTTGTTTGTTTGTTTGTTTTACCAAAATTACATAATAATTTTGTTTCTAAGATTGATGAAACAAAAAGAGTTGATGATTTGAAATGATTTAATTACACGTGCCCAGAAGTATACTATCATGAGCATTGATAATGGGCACCATAAAGTCCTCAATACACCACATTATTCGCCAGCACCAAGATAAATACTCAAGGAAGTATTATCAAGAAAGGAGACTAGCTTTTTCTAATGAGGTTTAACCTTGTACAAGACAACTTCAAATTGATCTTACTATTTAGGATGCATTTCTTTTTTTTAACGATCTCTTCTGGCACCTTAATAAATTTGAGAATAGTCATTTCACATATACCTTTCAAGTGTGAAAATTCTGTAGTACTAATAGCTGCTTTCTCATATATATTCTGCTTATTTTGCTAGATATTTAATATTCCTCTATAAGTCACAAGATATCTGACAACATATACATTGCTGTTTTGATTAACATTCTTTAACTGGTAGATTTTTTTTTTTATATTAGTAATCTTTACTCAGGCAGATTCAGGTTTATGAAGTTATTTCAGCTCTGGGAAAGTCTTATAAAGGATTCCACAGAAGATAACAAATACATTGAGGATTGTCTTAGGTTATGAAAAACTTAATTAGCTCTGTATTGTTTATAAGTATACACATATTATACATATGTAGTCAGAGGGTAATGTAAATGAAGTGAACACATGTGCAAAATATTTAGAAGGAGATATTTAATAAAATGCATGGGCTCATTATTTTTTCATAAATGTACTTAACAAAGGACAAAATGATTCTAAATTACACGTTTGGAGTGGAGGGGTGGTAGGAAACACAATAGTTTACATATTTAAAAAAATCTGACATGAAATCCAGTATCAGTAATTTCAATTCATATTGGCCAACTCTCTTATTAATTCCCACAATTCCTATGTAATCTGTTTTTTTTTTTTTTTTTTTTTTTTTTTTTTTAGAACTGTGTATTAAACCAGAAAAAAGAAAGCACATGGTTTATTGTTTGCGAAGGGAGGAAATTGGGGACAAAAATAGCAGAACAAATGGTGAAAACATTAGAGACATGAAGATGGGGAAGCAAACTGTCTTCTCATTCATGTGATAAACTCATCAGCAACATCAGGAGTGAGGGCCAGAGTCTCATCCTCCTGGGCTTGTGAATATACTCATCGCAGCACTGCAGACTGAAGTCTTGTTTTTCATCTTGATTTGATTCCTAGTATAACTAATGAGGTTTCTCTTGTTCTTGAAGTAACCAGAGAGAAGGAATGGCTTTACTGTTTTAACTGCAGACATTAAGAGACTATTTGTGTCTCTGAACACAATCAATTGGAGTTGAGAAAGAACTTATCAGATTAAATGACTAGATGATAGAAGAGAACTAGTAATTTCCACCGTTCTTCATTTGATCTATGTTTCCCAAAAGGAACATCTCTCAAAGAATGTGATTTGTCTTAAGGCAATTCTGGTTTTGGATGTGAACTTGTTATTTTTGTAACATCACATTAAGAGGTCATTTCAACCTCTAACGATGAGCACAGAAGCTGCAAAGATACATTTCCTCTTCATTAAATTGCTGTCTGTTGATAAACTAATTTAACCTAACATAATTTAAATCCTTGCAGTACCTAATTGCCTTACCAACACAATCTGTAGATACAAACACCTGACGTGCTATAATTAGAAAAAAAAAACAAAAACAATCATCTGCTGATTCAATAAATGTAATTTCCCCCACCATTACACAATAAACGTCTTTGTTAGCTAATCATAGTATGGCTTAAGGCACTTATAAAATACTAACACAATTCCTTTTTTTTTTTTTTTTAAATTTCTGCCTTTGATTTGAGCATGTGGCAAGAGTTCTGCCTTTGGTGACATTTAGACAGATGTCACCTATGGTATATGGAGATCAAAGTGAAGCTGCATGGACCTAACTAATTGCAATTTTTGTGTAAAGTAGGAGCAATGAGACAAGAGTTGTGGAGCTGGGGAAACACGCTGTATGTTTACAAGGAAGATTACTCTTTTATTTCTTTATTCTTAAACCCACTATTGCATCATGATTAATTCCTGGAGAATTTTCATTAACATGCAACCATTTTAGTATTGTAGAGGATATGTCCATACTTTAGGTGAGGTTATACTCAACCTCAATTCCCATACGAGTGAGTCCCTACCTCCTTTATCAAGTTCTTCTTTATGTGTTTCACAGTGAGAGGAGGTAGCTCTTTTTTTATTTTCATGTTTTGTTTTGTTTTGTTTTGTTTCAACCCTATAAGATATGTTTTCTTTAGAAACTGGGAAGCTGTGTAAAATCTCTCAATACATTAGTTTAAAAATATTCATCATTCATTTGAAGCAGAAATAATTTTCTGTGTTTTCCAATTTGTTTCAACATTACTGTTAGCTGGTAACAAATTCTAAGAATATTATCCACAATTATAAGTACCTTGATTTTCCTCCTGGAAAACAACAATTTTTATTGTAAGTAGTTTATCCTCAGAAAACATCATCAGTGATAAAACACCTCCCCTCATATTAAGGTTGAACAAGACAATGCAATAGGAAAAAAAGGGTCAGAAAAGCATAAAAAGCATCAGAAAGAGCCTTCTTCCTACCTTTTTTGTAGGAATCCCAAGAAACCATAAAGCTACATAACTATAACATATATACAGAGGGCTTAGGTTAGGCCCATGAGTGCTTCTTGATTGTCCCTTTAGTTGCAGTAAGTCCTTGTATCCAGATTTTTGATTCTGTGGGTTTTCTTGTGGTATCCTTCTCCTCTCTGGATCCTACAATTCTTTCCTACCCCTCCTCACCAGGGAGCCCCAAACTCCATCTGATGTTTGGCTGTGGGTCTCTATACCTGTTTCTGTCACTTGGTAGATAACGTCTCTTTGATAACAATTGGGTTAGAAGACAATCTTTTAGTATAGCAGAATATCACTGGGGATTATTTTATTGATTTTTTTTTTTGCCAGTTGTGTTCAGTTCTATCCTCTTAGAGCTGTGTCCAGTTCTAAGTCTCTTGGCCATCCTGCCTCTGTGTTCTTATCCTCCAGGCAGTGAAAGGGATAGACTCCCTTTCATGGCATAATTCTCAAGTTGGACTAATTCTTAGTTAGCCAGTTCCCGAATTTCTGTGTCATCTTTCCAGCAAAACATTCTGGCAGAAAAAAAAATTGTAGGTCAAAAATTTTGGGGCCAGGTTTTGGTCCCAAACCCTCCAATTGATGTCTTGTCTGCTTGTAGGTGATGGCCAGTTTAGGCTCTATATTTTTACATTACTAGAAGTCTAAGCTAGGGTCACTATAACAAATAATAATGTTATCATCCATATTGTTATGAATTATTAGTCTTAGTATCTTAAACATCTACCATGCCTCAAACTATGACATTAGTCATTATGTTTAGCCTTTTAAAATTGGAGGCAGTGTAATGTAACAGTTATTTCTAGCAACATACTAGAATACTGTTATAGAGAAATCATTGAACTGAAACTTAAAGTTTTAAATACTCTAATTTCAAAACTTTGTGCTTTTTTTCATGGAATCTTGCATCAGTATATTAGGATAGAATATATTGATTGATATATTGTCTCATAATTATTTGTCTATGCTGATCCTAAACACCAAAGGCTTATGTGACAGACATGCACATAGATTAATCATTAACTTTGAAACACAGTGAGATATAATTTTTATTAGTCAGTTATAGTGTTCTATAGTTTCTAGTTGAAGAAAACAAGGCCAAAGCCTTGTTTGTAGTAAATATTAATGTGAACTCTTCAGGGTTCACTTACTATTTTAAATTAGGGCAAAAACAAAAGTAAGTTTTATGATTATTTGAAATCATAACATTCTCACATATCAAAACTATATTCTAATATGATACAATGTAACTCTGGAAAGTTATATAATCTGCAACTAGATACAGTTTTTGGAAAATCAATTTATTAAATTACCATTTTGTTTTGATCCATAAAATTGATGTTATTTGATTTAAATAAAAGAGGAGCCAGGGAAACACATGAAGTTTTGAGTATTAAAATAATTTGATAAATGAAGATATGTAGACATTAATGACACATTTTCCTTAGGAATAGGAATTGATCATTCTTTAGATATAGACGATGAAACTTCCCATACACTGGTTTATTCACAAAATGGGAGATACCCACAAATTCAGTCCAAAGCAGCACCACATCAGGAACACTGTATTAATTCTTTTAAATGACCTCTCAAAGAAGTCTCCCTAAGTGAGGAAATTTTGGTCTTTGAAGTGGTGCCAATAGGTGGACTTTCAGAACATAGAGAGTTTGGGCAAGTTTCTTAGGCTATTGGGAATGGGATTTTGGCACACATTAAGGAGTTCAAGTCTTTAATTTCCTCTGTTTCTCATTCTAATGGAGCACATATTCCTGCCACATTCTATTGTCACCTGCTCCAGTGTTCCAAAGTAGCCACCTCCTCTTTTATGTGTTTTTGGAACTGACAACTAAGTAAATTTTCTCTACCGTGTTAATGTCCTCTTTTTAAAAATTGTAGCTTTAAGTTTATAGTTTTTCTTCATGTATTTTTCTTCAGAAGTCCTATGAATAACTTATACATTTATCTAGCAATAGATGAATTTAAATCAGAAATACCATATTGATTATAAGGAAAGTTTCCAGGAAACACATAATTTTTAAAGGAAGCATGTTATAAATATTAAGAACCTGTTTTACCAGTCATTTCTTTTTCATTTCTTTTCATTTATTTTCCATATAATATATATTAGGTTTTATTCTTTCACTTACTCCAACTCCTCCCAGTTTCTAACCAACCAAATTCATATTTTTGTACTTCTTTAAAAAGAAAGCCCCATATACAAATACATTAAAGAAATCTAAAGTAAAAGCCCAATAACAAAACAAAAAAACATAGAATCTGTTATTTTGTTGCCCACAACTACTGAATGTAAGGCCAACCCTGAGGTGTGTTTGAAGAACTTTCCTTCTCCTAGTAGCAATCAATTACATATAGCTTCTTGGTTAGGAGTGGCACTTTGTGCCTACTTAACTTTCCTACTAAGACTTTGTCTGGTTTGAAATTTTGTAGACCTTCTAAATATTGTCTAGCTACTCTGTGAATTAATATCTGTGTATGTTTTAAGATTGTAAAATGGTATTTCGGGGTTCCTTCTTGTTGGCTCTAGGCCACCTTTGGCATGAATTCGGCAGTCAGTTCCACGGTACCCAGAGGAGACTCCAACCCACAAGCACCCTAGCACATCCATGATCTTAGAATCACTGGTGAGTGGAACACAAGTTCTGTTCCAACACAACCAGAAAATACCTGGGGCCAGCCAGAGCAGGGACACAGGAACCCAGCCTGACCAGTCGCTCCTGTTCCTTCCTGGCGGCACTGGTCTACCTTGGTTTCAAACTCAGTGGATAGCCCCATGGTTGCCAAAGTAGGTATCACTTCCAGGCACTCTAACACTCCCAGGATCCCGGGTTCCCGGAAAAATGGCATATATTGAAACATTCCTGGATCCCTGGGAAGAAGCCTACCTGACCTTGATCATGGTGAATGATTGCTCTAATATGTTCTGGGATTCGGTTTGCAAGAATTTTATTGAGATTTTTGCATCAATATTCATGAGGAAAATTGGTTTAAAGTTCTCCTTTGTTGGTTGTGCGGTTTAGGTATTAGTGTAACTGTGGCTTCATACAATGTATTAGGTAGTGTTCCTTCTGTTTCTATTTTGTGAAATACTTTGAGAAGTATTGGGTTTAGGTCTTCTTTGAAGATGTGGTAGAATTTTTTTTTTTTTTGCTACAACCATATTGTCCTGGGGAATTTTTTGGTTCCAAGACTTTTAATGTCTGCTTCTACTTCCTTAGGGGGTATAGGACTATTTGGATGGTTTGTCTGATCCTGATTTAACTTTGGTACTTGGTATCTGTCTAGAAAATCATCTATTTTATCTAGAGTTTCCCATTTTGCTGAGTATAGGCTTTTGTAGTACTGTATTATAATTTTTCTAATTTCTTCAGTTTCTGTTGTTATGTCTCTCTTTTCATTTCTGATTTTGTTAGTTTAGATATTGCCTCTGTGTCCTCTGGTTAGTCTGGCTAAGTTCTATCTACTTTGTTGATTTTCTCAAAAAACCAGCTCCTGGTTTTGTTGATTCTATAGTTCTCTTTGTTTCTACATTTTGATTTCAACCCTGAGTTTATTTCCTGCCATCTACTCCTATTGAGAGTATTTGCTTCTTTGTTGTAGAGATTTCAGATGTGCTATTGAGCTACTATTGTATCCTCTCTCCAACTTGTTTATGGAGGCACTCAGAACTATGAGTTTTCTCCTTAGCACTGCTTTCATTGTGTCCCATAAATTTGGGTATGTTGTACCTTCATTTTCATTAAATTCTAAAAAGTCTTCCATTTCTTTATTTCTTCCTTGACCAATTGTTCATAAATGAAAGAGTTGTTCAGCTTGAATGTGTTTGTGGAGTTCTGTTGTTTTTATTGTTATTGAAGACCAGCTTTTTGTTTTTTTATATTTTCTTTGACTGTTGTGTCAATGTCTTCTAGGATATCTTCTATGCCTGAAATTCTTTCTTCATCTCTTGTATTCTGTTGGTGATGCTTGCATTTGTGGCTCCTGATCTCTATTCTTGGTTTTTGGACCCCAGGGTTGTATCCCATTTTGTTTTCTATTTCAATTGCTCCATCCTCGATGGTTTTGTTCAATTCCTTTACCTGCTTGGTTGTATTTTCCTGTAATTCTTTAAGGGATTTTTGTGTTTACTGTTTAAGGTCTTCTACCTGTTTATCTGTTTTCTACTATATTTCTTTAAGTGATTTATTTAAATCCTTCTTAAATTCCTTTATCATATTCATGAGATAGGATTTTAGATCCCAATCTTGTTTTTCAGGTATGTTAGGGCATCCAGGGCTTGGTGTGGTGGGGGAACTGGGTTCTGATGTTGTCTAGTAGCATTGTTTTATCTTGCTTATGTTCTTGTGCTTGCCTCTCGCCACCTTGTTATCTCTCCTGCCCTTGCTGTCTCTTACTGGAGCCTGCCCCTCCTGTGATCCTGGTTTTGTCAGAACTCCTCATAGTCTGGCCATCTCTATGATGCTGTGAATTTGTGATCCTGTGATATTGAAACCCTGGGTGTGTCAGAGCTCCTAGGGAGCTCTGCTATCCTGAAATCCTTGCCTGATCAAGCTCCTGAGATAGGTTTTGTCAGAGCTTCTGCAAGTCAAGCTTTCTCTGGGTGTTGCAGGAGTGGTTGGGGAGCCAGAGCCCTGGGGTTGCTTTGTGCACAGGTGCAACCAGGAGGTACCTGTGTGGGGGTTCGTGCTTCCCTGGTACCTGTGAGGGTCCTAGTCATGCTGGATGTTAGAAAAGATGTTGTGATCTCAACTGTGATCTTGAGTGTGTCAGAGTTCCCATGTTCCCAGGAGTGCCTAATCTCATGGGAGTTGAGATCCCTCTGTGATCCTGTGATCCTGGATATGTCAGAGCACCTGGGAGTCAGGCTCCATCTGGGTGTTGTAGGACTGGGTGCAGAGCAAGTGCCCCAGGTCTGCCCCCTATTTCTTATATCCCTGATAACTTGATATAGCATAGAATTTAGTTTTTTTTCATATTCACAGTAATGGAGTACAATAAGAGTTTTGATGTGACTGACATAACATCATGACTATTCCACTGCTTAGTTACATGACTGTCAGCAAACAACAAGTCTCAAATATTATTTACCAATTTAAAGTCATGATATTAACACTGTACTACACACTGTGATTAAGAGGTGCTATATGTTAAAACATTAAAGTATCTGGTTCAGTATAGATAATCTTTAAACAGGTTTTTTTTTTCTCTTTCTACAACAAACACTGACTTCCTAATCTAACTCATGTCACTATTGAGCTGTCAAGATTTTTTAGGAATGATGCTCATTCATCAATTGCTAGGCACTTTCTGGCAATATTTTCATTTACACAAGAATCTCTATGCTATTACTCTCATATATTTAAATATATTCTATTCATTACCTTATTTTTAATTTCATTTATTTCCATTTGTATATGTATGAGTATTTTTCTTACATATATGTTTGGTTACCACATATATGCCTCAGACTTTCATAGACCAAAAGATAGCACAAGGTATACTGCTCATGTAGTTATAGCTGATATAACATACCATGTGTGTTCTGGAAACCAAGCCTGGGTCTTCTGTAGGAATAGTAAGTACTCTTAACTGCTGAGTCATGTCTTCAGTCCTACTGTTATTCACAAACATGATATGCTTTTAATAGCAAATGTTTTATTTTTACTAAGAGTTCTGTTGTTTGTGTCCTTAATTGATTATATGTTTCATTGCCATTGTCAATTTAGGACATGGGCATTTTACTAGAGAGTACAAAAGAGTGCCAAGATTTCTTTGTTTTCAGCAAGGTTTTTAAATATAATAATAATAGTAATAATAATAATAATAACAATAATAATAATAATTATTATTATATAGAATGTAAGAAAAGGGTATATTAAACAACAATCATAGGTTATGTCTTATTCAACTTCAAAGGCATAAAGGCATTTATGGCTGTCACTGCTGGCTATATCATCATAGTACTAGGATTAGGTAGAAAATATGTTATTGGGATTGCAGATTAGTGATAAGGTCTAAATACATTTGTTGTTTTTCTTTGTTCAATTTCCATATCAATTTTACAATTCTATTAATTTCTTTACTGAGCATTCCATATAAAAAGATGTTAAACACTGGCTTTCTATCCTATATGATACTTGTACTCTGCAGTATATTTCTAGCAATTAGGGAGACTGGAATTGCAGCCTACTTTTCACCATTTTGGTTTCTGAGAAACATATACATTTAAAACCTATATTGAACTTAAGGAATTTTTATTTATTTGATGAAGTACTCAGGCTTCTTTTGCCCCTACCTCACAAGGAAGGAATAATATCAGAGAAGGCTTGTGAGATAGTTGCGTGAGTAGAAAACAGATGTCAAAATCAGAAAATTACTAAATTCATGCACTCAAGATCTCTATCACTAGATCTATTGGCATCTATATATGAATAAGTATAGTTCTGATATTGCTTTCAAATTTGCTTTGAATATTCATCAAGGTATATTCTGGATAAAAATAACCACACTGTTATAACATAAGAGATAATACTATATCAACATAAAAGAGGAGGTGGAGGTGCTTGGACCAGAGAATGGAACTATTAAGAGGTGTAGCATTGTAGTAGGTGTTGCCTGTTGCCTTCTTAGAGGAATTCACTGTGGAGGTAGACTTTGTGAACCTTCTTTTAGTTGCCTGGAAAAGCCAGTCCTTTTTTTTTTTTTTTTTTTTTTTGCATTTGAAACAAAATATAGACCTCTCAACTTCTCTAGTATCATGCATTCCTGGATGTCACCATGCTCTGCGTCTTGAAAATCATGGACTGAACCATTCAACCTGTAAGCTAGTCCCAATTAAATGTAATATTTATAAGATTTCCCTTGCTCATGGTGTCTCTTCACAGCAATGGAAAACTTAACTAAGACAGAAGTTGATACCAAAAAAGAGGTATTTCTGAAATAGGCCTGATCATGTTTTTATTTAGAGGAATATGCATTTGGGGTCTTTGAATTTGGGAACCAGTGGAATGTTTTAAGTGGGGCTTAATGGACAATGCTATTAGGAATATGAAAGACAATAGACTCTAACTAAGACAGATTATAAGGTAAATATTCTTAGACTGTTTTGAAATTAAACTTATCCAGCCAGGGCTATACCTGTCTCAAAAACCAAAAACCAAAAACCAAAAAAAAAAAAAAAAAAAAAAAAAAAGGAAGAGAAAAGAAAGAAAAGAAAAGAAAAGTAGATGGAAAATACTAATATATACAGAACAAAAAAAATGGACAATGCATGGAATGCATGGTTAACAAATATTGTGACATATTTTGGATGAAATAAACATTGAAATTCTTTTTTTGTAAATTATGATAAAGCAAACAAGAATATAGATTAGTTTGTGTGATTGAAAGTATTCATTACAAGATATATTGAAATGCAAAATATAATATAAAACACAAAATGTCTCCTTTTAGGAAACTAGAAAAACCATCTAAATAAGTGAAAGAAAAAAGAATTTAATCAGATTTCATGAAACTAGTGTAGAACATCTAAGCAAATGAATAATATGTATTTATATATAATAAAAATTTTAGATCATAACTTGCCAACCTTTAGTCCTGAAGTACAAGGTAATTGCAGCATTTAACAAAAGCAATTAGTATCATTTAGTAATTGTGATAGTTTAAAAAGGAAAAAGCCACAATATGGCAGGTAAATCAAGAGTTGAAAATCACTTAAACTGAAAACAATGTCCACAAAACTCACATAGATGAAATTATTTCTAATGAGAAAATTAGTAATTTATTATTGTGATTAATTTTTATCAGAAAATATACTCTTTAATAAAGTTCTGGCTAAGGGAAGATTGACTAGTCAGACACAAAACTGTCTTTGATTACAGAATATGTACTGAAGAAGAAAATCTTGGAAAAGCAGAAAATAAAAGGTGGTGCATAAAAAAACTAATAGGAAAAGGCAAAGGTATGAAGCCAGTTGCTATTTAAGGATGTTGATGCTTACATCTAGAACTTCTTGGGCTATGATCTGGTGAAGTAGCGATTCCGAATAATTTCTTAAGTTTAAGTGTTACCTTGACTCAAATGAAACAAGAAAAAATATAGGAGGAAAAATGTAGCAGCAGTTAAATTCGTAGATTATTGTTAATATTCAGTTGAGATTAGCTCCAAGTCAATAACAATACTGTGTAGTAAATAACTTAGTAAAATGATCTTGGAACTGAAATTGAGAGAAGCCATACAAAAACATCTCAATGATGCATAGTCAAAGGCTAGATTAGAATAAACATTCAATTTTGATAGGGAAATGTTGAGTTGTCACACTCAGATGCACTCCTGATACTTAATGCACATAAATCTCAGATCTATCATATCACAGTCTCAAAGGTAAAACATATTAGGGATGGGATTTAAAAAAAATTGAATGAAGATAGAAAAAAAAAACATGTGTTAAGCTTCATGGGGTTTGTTGTATGGTGGGTATTCTAAGCTCTTGGGCTAATGTCCACTTATGAATGAATATATACCATGTATATTCTTTTGGGTCTGAGTACCTCACTTAGGACAATATTTTCTAGTTCTATCCATTGGCTTGAAATTTTGTGAAGTCCTCATTTTTTAATAGCTAAGTAGTATTCCATTGTGTAAATGTATTACATTTTCTGTATCCATTCTTCTATTAAGGAACATCTGGGTTCTTTCCAGCTTCAGGTTATTATAAATAAGGCTGCTATAAACATATGAGTATGTGGACTTGTGACATGGTGGAATATATTTTGGTATATGTGCAGGAATGATATAGCTGGGTCTTTAGTTAGAACTATTTCTAATTTTCTGAGGAACTGCCAGATTGATTTACAGAGTGATTGTACCAGCTTGCAATATCACCAGCAATGGCAGAGTGTTCCTCTTTCTCCACATCCTCTCCAGGATCTTCTGTCCCCTGAGATTTTTATCTTAACCACTGAGATTGTTAGGTGGAATCTCAGGGTCATTTCTTTAGGTGCTTCTCAGCTATATAATATTTTTCAGCTGAGAATTCTCTGCTTATCTCTGTACTCAGTTTTTTAATTGGGTTATTTGGTTTTCCAGACTCTAACTTCTTGAGTTCTTTGTATATTTTGCATATTAGCCCTCTGATTGATTTGGGGTGAGTAAAGATCTTTCCCCAATCTGTCCATTGCAGATTCTTCAATCCCAATTAGAAGGGGGGGGAGCAATAATCAAGGGAGGCAGGGGGAAGAAGGGACATGCATAGGAAAGAAGAGGAGGATAAAGAGGGCAGAATAAGGTATGGGGGAGACAGAGAAACCAGAGTGCCAGGAGAATGAAGGGAAATATGCAGCAGTATGGGGTGGGGAACAATGGGAACCAGTCGAAAGTTCTAGACACTAGGGATGCAAAAGATTCCCATGACTCAAAGGGAATGGAATTAACAAAGATGGCCAACAACAGGGAGGTAGAACCTGAAGAAACCACCTCCACTAGATAGATTATAGCCCACAGTTGAGGGATGGGGCCACCCATCCATTTAAAAAAATAAATTAAATGCAGAGACATAAAATGGAGCAAAGATGTACTGCCCCACTTCTGTATCTATCCATGAGCAGAAGACAAACCCCAACACTACTGTTGATGCCAAGATGTGCTTGCAGATTGGTGTCTGGCTTAGCTCTGCCAGCACCTGACATATACTCACATATATGCATATACTCACATATACTCACATATATGCATATACTCACAGCAACCTACTGGACTGATCCTGGAGACTCCTAGGGAAGTTAGGAGAAGGACTGAAGGAGCAGAAGGGGATTACTACCCCATTGGAAGAACAGCTGTATAAACTAACTGGATCCCTCTAAGCTCCCAGGGACTAAGCCACCAAACAAAGAGCATACATGGGCAGGTTCATGGTTCCCCCTAAATATGTAGCAGAGGACCACCTTATCCGGCATAACTGGTAGGGGATGTGCTTGGTCATGTGGAGGTTTCATGTCCCCGAAAAGGGGTATGCAAGACCTGTGAGGAGGGAGTTTGTGGGTGGGTTGGGGAGCACCTTTTTAGGGACAAAGTGGAGGAGCTTTGGATCCGGCTTTAGTGGATGAGTTACCAGGAAATAGGGCAACATTTGAAATGTAAATAAATAAAATCAATAATAAAAAAGAAAATAAACATTTTTATATCTACCTTTGAGAAGATAGAGATCACAGCTATTATGTTAAGAACTCTTAGACTTCAAGAAAGATCACATATACTCACCAAACTCTTAATAATGTGTACATGAGTACTCAACAGCAGAATATTTTAGGGCCTTATTGGTTTTTCACTCAGCAGTCTTCCCTGCTGTGTTCATGAGATACAGATGTACAGATTTAATCAGAAGCTCACATGAAGTTGAGAAGAAGGGAGGAGCATTGAGAAGAATAGCTGGAAAGAGGGAAGAAGGGAAACAAGGAAGGAAGACAGGTGAGAGAGATGGGTGGATATACACATACATTGTTTTTTTTTTATATTTTTATTACATATTTTCCTCAATTACATTTCCAATGCTATCCCAAAAGTCCCCCATACACTCCCCCCCCCCACTTCCCTACCCACCAATTCCCATTTTTTTTTGGCCCTGGCGTTCCCCTGTACTGGGGCATATACAGTTTGCGTGTCCAATGGGCCTCTCTTTCCAGTGATGGCTGACTAGACCATCTTTTGATACATATGCAGCTAGAGTCAAGAGCTCCGGGGTACTGGTTAGTTCATAATGTTGTTCCACCTATAGGGTTGCAGATCCCTTTAGCTCCTTGGGTGCTTTCTCTAGCTCCTCCATTGGGAGCTCTGTGATCCATCCAATAGCTGACTGTGAGCATCCACTTCTGTGTTTGCTAGGCCCCAGCATAGTCTCACAAGAGACAGTTACATCTGGGTGCTTTCGATAAAATCTTGCTAGTGTATGCAATGGTGTCAGCATTTGGAAGCTGATAATGGGGAGGATCCCTGGATATGGCAGACTCTAGAAGGTCCATCCTTTCGTCTCAGCTCCAAACTTTGTCTCTGTAACTCCTTCCATGGGTGTTTTGTTCCCACTTCTAAGGAGGGGCATAGTGTGGACACTTCAGTCTTCATTCTTCTTGAGTTTCATGTGTTTAGCAAATTGTATCTTATATCTTGGGTATCCTAGGTTTTGGGCTAATATATACTTATCAGTGAGTACATATTGTGTGAGTTCCTTTGTGAATGTGTTACCTCACTCAGGATGATGCCCTCCAGATCCATCCATTTGGCTAGGAATTTCATAAATTCATTCTTTTTAATAGCTGAGTAGTACTTCATTGTGTAAATGTACCATATTTTCTGTATCCATTCCTCTCTTGAGGGGCATCTGGGTTCTTTCCAGCTTCTGGCTATTATAAATAAGGCTGCTATGAACATAGTGGAGCATGTGTCCTTCTTACCGGTTGGGACATCTTCTGGATATATGCCCAGGAGAGGTATTGCTGGATCCTCTGGTAGTAGTATGTCCAATTTTCTGAGGAACCGCCAGACTGATTTCCAGAGTGGTTGTACAAGCCTGCAATCCCACCAACAATGGAGGAGTGTTCCTCTTTCTCCACATCCTCGCCAGCATCTACTGTCCCTACCTCTTCAACAAAGTACTTGAAGTGTTAGCCAGAGCAATTCGACAACAAAAAGAGATCAAGGGGATACAAATTGGAAAAGAGGAAGTCAAAATATCACTTTTTGCAGATGATATGATAGTATATATAAGTGACCCTAAAAATTCCACCAGAGATCTCCTAAACCTGATAAACATCTTCAGTGAAGTAGCTGGATATATAATTAACTCAAACAAGTCAATGGCCTTTCTGTACACAAAGTACACATACATTGTATACATGTATGACATTTCAAAGAAATAGTGTGTGCATTATAGAAACAGAAGTCAAATAATGTCTTCTGTAATGATAGTGTTCAAGTAAAATTTGAAATTAATATATTATGCCATTTTTATTTGATCCACAAAATAAAAAAATGTCACTATAAATCTAAGAATTTATGTATAGACACCATATAATGGAGGTGATAAGATCCTGATGAAGGAACTTAAATAGAACACAAAAGAAAATGCATGATATATGTAGGTATGAAGGTAACATACTCAAATTCCATGTTCTCTGTACTCACACTCAATACAATTGTAGTACTATCTCTGAAATTTTGTAATGGATTATAAAATTGCACCCTTCAACACATATAAAAACAAACAAACAAAAAACAAACAGATCATTAGTGAAGATATTATTGCATGGATGATAGTCCTTGGTCTGAGATGATCCATCTTCAAGATTTACTGTGAACTACATCATTCCAAAATGTGTTACTGGAAACAAACATAAAAACCATGATAGAAACAAGTTAAAACAGAGTGGACCCATGCACAGAAGGCACTGATACAGGCAAGTGAACAAAGAAAGAAGACAGGAAAAATCTATGATTAATAATGTCACAATAATTGGGCATACAAACACACATGAATCCAAAGAAAGATCTTACACACTTCATCAGATTTGGGCCAACCAGTTTATATCCTTAAATATTAGGTGTAAAATAAAACTATAAGCAGAGAAAAATCTAGATGACCTTATATATGTTGAAGATGCTTTATATACATCATCAAACTTACACTCCTGAAAGTGACGACTAATTTATTAGATTAGTACAGATATGAGGAAAAGCAATTTACAAACCATACCCACATCCTTGATAATAAGTAACTCCCATAAATAATCTCTGAGTTCAGACCCAACCTGGTCTACAGAGTGAGTTCCAGGACAGCCAGGGCTACACAGAGAAACCCTGTCTTGTAAAACCAATAATAATAATAATAATAATAATAATAATAATAATAATAATAATAATAAATAGAACAACGTTTTTAGTATGCAGTATGTAATCAAGACTACAGTTTGCAAATGCTATGCCATTCCCCTGCAATTTTCTGTTCAGGTTATGTTTTGAACAGTTGGTCTCTAGCCAGGAGCACTACTTTGAAAGACTATAGAACTATTTAGTAGAAGAGGATACTACAGGTGGAGAAATTAGGATATTTGCATTTCCCTGGTTCTGGTTTAGTCTCTGTTTCATGAAGTATTCAGATATGAAGTTTCTCTTCAAATGCCCTAATCATTGCGGATAGAGCATCCCAGCTACTGTACTTTCTCCATAGGTCACAGGTAGACTAAGACCTCTGCAACTATTATTCAAATAAATGTTTCTCTGTGAATTGTTTCACTCTCTTTTAGTTACAGCATTAAGAAAGGTAAGACATAGGAAAGGGGTTGCTGGAAAAATCAGTTTAATCATAGCATGTCACTGGGGAATTGACAATAAAAACAGTGATAAGATGCTATAATGTGCATATTAGGGTGACCATTGTTCAGAACACTAACACAATGGTGTTTTAGTAAGGAGGAGGAGGTCTAACAGGGAAATCTTTTCACTGGTCATCAGAACACAAAATAAGACAGCCATTTTAGAATATACCTTGGAATTTTTCTTAGACATCTAAATTTAATTTTTATGATCAATCAATTACAATCCATGGTATTTGTTCAGTGAAAGTCCACAGAAAAATATAAGTGGTGATGTTTGTGTTACAACTATTTAATGTTCCAGATCTGGAATCAATTGGAATGTCATCTGAAGATGCATGTATCAACAAGAGTATGTGCAAATTCTGGTGAGGTATTACTATGAACAAAGTTGTAAAGACATGAAAAATTAAACATAAAAAGGATATGACCTAGTCAAACAAATTGATCTGAAAGGGATAGAGATTTTAAAATGTCACCTACCTATATGCTAATTGTAAGAGGAAGAAAAAAGTGATAGAAAATACCGATTGGCAAGTGTTGGTGAAAAAGGAAGGATTTTCTAAGGCAATGATACTAACTTGTATGTTCTTTTTTTTTTTTTTAATTAGGTATTTTCCTCGTTTACATTTTCAATGCTATCCCAAAGGTCCCCCATACCCACCCCCCCCAATCCCCTACTCACCCACTGCCCCTTTTTGGCCCTGGTGCTCCCCTGTACTGGGGCATATAAAATTTGCAAGTCCAATGGGCCTCTCTTTGCAGTGATGACCGACTAGGCCATTTTTTGATACATATGCAGCTAAAGACAAGAGCTCCCGGGTACTGGTTAGTTCATATTGTTGTTCCACCTATAGGGTTGCAGTTCCCTTTAGCTCCTTGGGTAATTTCTCTAGCTCCTCCATAAGGGGCCGTGTGACCCATCCAATAGCTGACTGTGAGCATCCACTTCTGTGTTTGCTAGGCCCCGGCATAGTCTCACAAGAGAGAGCTATATCTGGGTCCTTTCAGCAAAGTCTTGCTAGTGTATGCAATGGTGTCAGCATTTGGAAGCTGATTATGGGATGGATCCCTGCATATGGCAATCACTAGATGGTCCATCCTTTTGTGTGTTCTTATGGTAGGGAACACATGTCATCAACATTTTGCTCAGGTTGCCTAGGATTACAAAACAATCCTTAACCAATGCAATAGTTCTAAATGAAATATGGAATTCAATGTGAATTCTGTGACTATAGGACACTTTTATCTGTGAGACAAAATATAGGCAGTAGTTTGTATATATGTGAAACATGGAGATAAAGAAACTTTAATGTTACCTTTACATTTTACTTTGAACACAAAACAATTCTAAAATACTTTTCACTCATTTAAAAATATGCATGACTTTTCCTTAAATGCTAGATAAACAAATATTGCATGGGAATTATCTATTATAAATTTAAAATTTGACTCTATTCTTAGTGATATAAACACTCAGAAGGCTAAATCATTCAGAATCTATAGTATCTTTAGTATTATAGTCTGCTAAAACAATAAATGCATAATGATTCCGAACTAAATATGTTTGTTATAAGTCTATTTTTTCTTCAAAGCAATATTTCACTTATTTTATAAGTAGTTCAAAGCAATATTTCACTTATTTTATAAGTAGTTTGAACGAAATAGAAGAGATACTTGTATAAATTATAAACACTATAGATTGAAATTTTTCTTTCTTTAATATATACTGAGTAGATAATCATTTTTCATATAATCTATGCTTGAATTCATATGCAAGTAATGGATTTCTATGTGACCTTCTAAAAGAGGTTCATAGAGCAAAACTTACTGAAAGATAAGTCATAGAACACACATAAATAGATGTGTGATAGAATCACATGGTACAGGATATCCTAGAAATTACTTTGTGCCTATGCAGAACAAATTCCAGAGAAGCAGGGCAACGAAAGAAGGTGGACATATCTTGGCAATGCTGATCTTTATGATTATAATCTCGCTCAAAATTGCAATATAAATTTTTGCTATAACTAAAAATTAAAAGTCTAAAACAAGTTTTCATAGATCATGGATGGGAGGAGAGAGGTAGAGAATGTCAGTAAATGACTTCAATATTGTAGATAAAAGATCCCCAAATTCATTTTTAAAAATTTTTATTAGGTATTTTCTTCATTTACATTTCCAGTGCTATAGCAAAAGTCCCCCATACCCTCCTCCCTACTTCCCTACCCAACCACTCCCACTTCTTGGCCCTGGCTTTCCCCTATACTGAGGCATGTAAAGTTTGAAAGACAAAGAGGCCTCTCTTTCCACTGATGGCCAACTAGGCCATCTTCTGATACATATGCAGCTAGAGACACGAGCTCCGGGGTAGTGGTTAGTTCATATTGTTGTTCCACCTATAGGGTTGCAGTTCCCTTTAGCTCCTTGGGTACTTTCTCTAGCTTCACCATTGGGGGCCCTGTGATCCATTCAATAGATAACTGTGAGCATCCACTTCTGTGTTTGCTAGGCCCCTGCATAGTCTCACAAGAGACAACTATATCAGGGCCCTTTCAGCAAAATCTTGCTAGTGTATACAGTGGTGTCAGGGTTTGGATGCTGATTATGGGATGGATCCCCAGATATGGCAGTCTCTAGATGGTCCATCCTTTTGTCTCAGCTCCAAACTGTGTCTCTGTAACTCCTTCCATGGGTGTTTTGTTCCCAGTTCTAAGAAGGTTAAAAGTGTCCACACTATGGTATTCTTTCTTGAGTTTCATGAGTTTCACAAATTAAATCTTATGTCTTGGGTATTCTAAGTATCTGGGCAAATATCCACTTATAAGTGAGTACATATCATGTGAGTTCTTTTGTGATTGGGTTACCTCACTTAGGATGATGCCCTCCAGGTCCATCCATTTGGCTAGGAATTTCATAAATTCATTCTTTTTAATAGCTGAGTAGTACTCCATTGTGTAGATGTACCACATTTTCTGTATCCATTCCTCTGTTGAGGGGCATCTGGGGACTTTCCAGGTTCTGGCTATGATAAATAAGGCTGCTATAAACATAGTGGAGCATGTGTCCTTCTTACCAGTTGGGGCATCTTCTGGATATATGCCCAGGAGAGGTATTGCTGGATCCTCCGGTAGTACTATGTCCAATTTTCTGAGGAACCGCCAGACGGATTTCCAGAGTGGTTGTACAAGCCTGCAATCCCACCAACAATGGAGGAGTGTTCCTCTTTCTCCACATCCTCGCCAGCATCTGCTGTCACCTGAATTTTTGATCTTAGACATTCTGACTGGTGTGAGGTGGAATCTCAGGGTTGTTTTGATTTGCATTTCCCTGATGATTAAGGATGCTGAACATTTTTTCAGGTGCTTCTCAGCCATTCGGTATTCCTTAGGTGAAAATACTTGGTTAAGCTCTGCACCCCATTTTTTAATCATGTTATTTGAATTTTTGGAGTCCACCTTCTTGAGTTCTTTATATATATTGGATATTAGTCCTCTATCTGATTTAAGATAGATAAAGATCCTTTCCCAACCTGTTGGTGGCCTTTTTGTCTTATTGGCAGTGTCTTTTGCTTTACAGAAGCTTTGCAATTTTATGAGGTTCCATTTGTTGATTCTCGATCTTACAGCACAAGCCATTGCTGTTCTATTCAGGAATTTTTCCACTGTGCCTATATCTTCAAGGCTTTTCCCCACTTTCCCCTCTATAAGGTTCATTGTCTCTGGTTTTATGTGGAGTTCCTTAATCCACTTAGATTTGACCTTAGTACAAGGAGATAAGAATGGATCAATTTGCATTATTCTACATGATAACTGCCAGTTGTGCCAGCACCATTTGTTGAAAATGCTGTTTTTTTCTTTCTTTTTTTTTTTTTTTTTTCCCCCACTGGATGGTTTTAGGTTCCTTGTCAAAGATCAAGTGACCATATGTGTGTGGGTTAATTTCTGGGTCTTCAATTCTATTCCATTGGTCTACTTGTCTGTTGCTATACCAGTACCACGTAGCTTTTATCACAATTGCTCTGTAGTACAGCTTTAGGTCAGGCCTGGTGATTCCAACAGATGCTCTTTTATCCTTGAGAAGAGTTTTTGCTAGCCTAGCTTTTTTGTATTTCCAGATGAATTTGCAGATTGCCCTTACTAATTCTTTGAAGAACTGAGTTGGAACTTTGATGGGGATTGCATTGAATCTGTAGATTGCTTTTGGCAAGATAGCCATTTTTACTATATTGATCCTGCCAATTCATGAGCATGAGAGATCTTTCCATCTTTATTGTCCGGCTTTTGTTCCACCGGCAAGAAAGATGCAACAAACTGGAATCTTCTGTTGCAAAAGCTTTATTGTTTACATCTTCAGGAGCAAGAGAGAGAATGGCAAAACCCGTCCCTTTTAAGGAGAATTATCCTCCGCCTAGGATGTGTCACTTCCTGATTGGCTGTAGCCCATTGGCCGAGTTGTCGTCACGGGGAAGGCAGAACACATGGAGTGGAGAACTACCCTTGGCACATGTGCTGATTATTTGTTTACCATTTAGAACACAGGATGTCAGCGTGATCTTGTAATGGCGAATGTGAGGGCGGCTCCCCATACATCTTCTGAGATCTTCTTTAATTTCTTACTTCAGAGACTTGAATGTCTTATCATACTGATCTTTCACTTCCTTAGTTAGCATAATGCCAAGGTATTTTATATTATTTGTGACTATTGAGAAGGGTATTGTTTCCCTAATTTCTATCTCAGCCTGTTTATCCTTTGTGTAGAGAAAGGCCATTGACTTGTTTGAGTTAATTTTTTGTCCAGCTACTTCACTGAAGCTGTTTATCAGGTTTAGGAGTTCTCTGGTGGAATTTTTAGGATCACTTATACATACTATCATATCATCTGCAAAAAGTGATATTTTGACTTTTTCCTTTCCGTTTTGTATTCCCTTGATCTCCTTTTGTTGTCGAATTGCTCTGTTTAGGACTTCAAGTACAATGTTGAATAGGTAGGGAGAAAGTGGGCAGCATTGTCTTGTCCCTGATTTTAGTGGGGATAGTTCCAGCTTCTTGCCATTTACTTTGATGTTGGCTACTGACCTGCTGTAGATTGCTTTTGTCATGTTTAGGTATGAGCCTTGAATTCCTGATCTTTCCAAGACTTTTATCATGAATGGGTGTTGGATTTTGTCAAATGATTTCTTCACATCTAATGAGATAATCATGTGGTTTTTGTCTTTGAGTTTGTTTATATAGTGGATTACGTTGATGGATTTCCATATATAAAAGAATCCCTGCATCCCTGGAATGTAACTTATTTGGTAAGGACGGATGATTGTTTTGATGTGTTCTTAGATTCATTTAGCAAGAATTTTATTGAGTACTTTTGCATCGATGTTCATAAGGGTAATTGGTCTGAAGTTCACTATTTTTGTTGGATCTTTCTGTGGTTTAGGTATCAGAATAATTGTGTCTTCATAGAATGAATTGGGAATAGTATCTTCTGCTTCTATTTTGTGGAATATTTCGTGAAGAACTGGAATTAGATATTCTTTGAAGGTCTGATAGAACTCTGCACTAAACCTTTCTGATCCTGGGATATTTTTGGTTGGGAGACTATTAATGACTGCTTCTATTTCTTTAGGTGGATAAAGGACTGTTTAGATCATTAACCTGATTTAACTTTAGTACCTGGTATCTGTCCAGTAATTTGTTCAATTCATCCAGGTTTTCCAGTTTTGTTGAGTATAGCCTTTTGTAGAAGGACCTGATGGTGTTTTTTTTTCTCCAGGATCTGTTGTTATGTCTCCCTTTTCATTTCTGATTTTGTTAATTAGAATGCTTTCCCTGTGCCATCTACTGAGTTTGGCTAAGGGTTTATCTATCTTGTTGATTTTCTCAAAGAACCAACTCCATGTTTGGTTGATTCTTTGAATAGTTCTTCTTGTTTCCACTTGATTGATTTCGCCCCTGATTTTTATTATTTCCTGCAGTCTATTCCTCTTGGGTGAATTTGCTTCCTTTTGTTCTAGAGCTTTTAGGTGTGCTGTCAAGCTGCTTGTGTGTGCTCTCTCTAGTTTCTTTTTGGAGGCACTCCAGCTATGAGTTTCCCTCTTTGAATTGCTTTAATTGTGTCCCACAAGTTTGAGCATGTTGTGGCTTCATTTTCATTAAACTCTAAAAAGTCTTTAATTCATTTCATTTCTTCCTTGACCAATGTATCATTAAGAAGAGTATTGTTCAGTTTCCATGAGTATATTGGCTTTCTATTATTTATGATGTTATTGAAGATCAGCCTTAGTCCATTGTTATCTGATAGGGTGCATAGGAAAATTTCAATATTTTTGTATCTTTTGAGGCCTCTTTTTTGACCAATAATAGGGTCAATTTTGGAGAAGGTACCATGAGGTTCTGAAAAGAAGGTATATTCTTTTGTTTTAGGATAAAATGTTCTGTAGATATCTGTTAAATTCATTTGTTTCATAACTTCTGTTAGTTTCACTGTGTCCCTGTTTAGTTTCTGTTTCCACAATCTGTCCATTGATGAGAGTGGTGTGTTGAAGTCTCCCACTATTATAGTGTGAAGTGTAATGTGTGCTTTGAGTTTTACTAAATTTTCTTTAATGAATGTGGCTGCCCTTGCATTTGGAGCATAGATATTCAGAATTGAGAGTTCCTCTTGGAGGATTTTACCTTTGATGTGTATGAAGTGTCCCCCCTTGTCTTTTGTGATACCTTTGGGTTGGAAGTCGACTTTATTCGATATTAGAATGGCTACTCCAGCTTGTTTCTTCAGACCATTTGCTTAAAATATTGTTTTCCAGCCTTTCATTCTGAGGTACAGTCTGTCTTTTTCCCTGAATTGGGTTTCCTGTAAGCAGCAAAATGTTGGGTCCTGTTTTATATAATGAGTGTGTTAGTCTATGTTTTTTTATTGGGGAATTGAGTCCATTGATATTAAGAGATATTAAGGAAAAGTAATTATTGCTACCTATTATTTTTGTTCGAAGAGTTGGCATTCTGTTCTTGTGGCTTTTTTCTTTTAGGGTTGCTGAAGGATTACTTTCTTCCTTTTTCTAGGGCGTAGTTTTGGTCCTTGTATTGCTTTTTTTTTGTTGTTATTATCATTTGAAGGCTGGATTTGTGGAAAGATATTGTGTGAATTTGGTTTTGTCATGGAATACTTTAGCTTCTCCATCTATGGTAATTGAAAGTTTGGCTGTGTATGAGCTGGGCTGGCATTTTGTGTTCTCTTAGTGCTTATATAACATCTGTCCAGGATCTTCTGGCTTTCATAGTCTCTGGTGAAAAATCTAGCGTAATTCTGATAGGCCTGCCTTTATACATTACTTGACCTTTTTCCCTTACTGAATTTAATATTCTATTTTTATTTAGTACATTTGTTCTTCTGATTATTATGTGTCGGGAGGAATTTCTTTTCTGGTCCAGTCTATTTGGAGTTCTGTAGGCTTCTTGTATATTCATGGGCATCTCTTTCTTTAGGTTTGGGAAGTTTTCCTCTACACTTTTGTTGAAGATATTTGCTGGCCTTTTAAGTTGAAAATCTTTATTCTCATCTACTCCTATTATCCTTAGGTTTGGTCTTCTCATTGTGTCCTGGATTTACTGGATGTTTTGACTTAGGATCTTTTTGCATTTTGTGTTTTCTTTGATTGTTGTGCCCATGTTCTCTATGGAATCTTCTGCACCTGAGCTTCTTTCTTCCATCTCTTGTATTCTGTTACTGATGCTAGCATCTATGGTTCCAGATTTCTTTCCTAGAGTTTTTATCTCCAGCTTTGCCTCACTTTGGGTTTTCTTTATTGTGTCTGTTTCCCTTTTTAGGTCTAGTATGATTTTGTTCAATTCCATCACCTGTTTTGTTGTGTTTTCCTGTTTTTCTTTAAGAACTTGTAACTCTTTAGCAGTGTTCTCCTGTATTTCTTTAAGTGAGTTATTAAAGTTGTTCTTGATGTCCTCTACCATCATCACGAGATATACTTTTATTTCCGGTTCTAGCTTTTTGGGTGTTTTGGGGTGCCCAGGACTGGGCGAGGTGGCAGTGCTGCCTTTTGATGATGGTGAGTTGTCTTGGTGTCTCTTAGTAAGATTCTTACTTTTGCCTTTCACCATCTGGTAATCTCTGGAATTAGTTGTTATAGTTGTCTCTGGTTAGAGATTGCTCCTCTAGTGATTCTGTTCGTCTCTATCAGTATACCTGGGAGACTAACTCTCTCCTCTGAGTTTCAGTAGTCAGAGCACTCTTTGCAGGCAACCTCTCTCCTCTTACAGGGAAGGTGCATAAATATCTGGCTTTCAGACCCCCCTCCTGTCAGAAGATGAAGGCCCGAAACAGGGCCTGTCCCATAAGCTGTGTTGCTTCGGCCTGTCAAAGAAGCTGTTAGCTTCTGTAGTCCACACTCTCACCTGCACATACTAGTCTTGGAGAGACCAGGGAACCAAGATGGCTCCCCCAGGTGCTCTGGCAAAGCCCTCCCTGGCAGGGCTGAGACCTCTCCTCTGGCAAGGAAGGTGTCCGGATGTCTTGAGCCCGAAATGGGGTCTGTCTCAGAAGCTGTCCTCTAGGGACCTTAGGGGTGTCCACAGACTCTGTGCTCAGGTGACCAAGTACCAGGGACCTGTGACCCTGGGCAGGTCAGATTTCCTGCTTCCCTAATGCTGTCTCATATCACGCACAATTGGATTGGAACAGAAGTTTTGTTCCACTAACAGGTAGTCCTAAGATTGCATGGAGAGTCTTCTAGGGGACCTTGGGGTTGTCTGCTGACTCCGCGCCCAAGGTGACCTGGTGCTGGTGATGACTGGAAGGGAATTGTGTGATCCCCAATTTATAAATATTTAATCATCTGAAAGAGTATATTAGTAATATTAGTAATATTTCACTATAATTTAATATTTGTTTTGAACATTGTGAGTTCTAGTTCTTTCCCATTCAGAGAAAATTGTATGTAAAAACAAAATTGGTAATGCTGTGAAATATTTTGAAATACACAGAGCTATAATGCATACAGTGCCCTTGTTATATTTGTTTTAATTTGGTTTTGTTTTCTTTTCTTTTTTTTTTTATTTTTTTTTTTTTAATGTGCATCCAACCACATAGACAGGTTTGACTGGAAACACATCATGTCAGTAATTTTACCATTTTGTTATGACATATTGTCCATTATTCCCTACATGCAGGAACTGTGAATTCCAATAAATAACTGTAACTTTTACTGTAGGGCAAGTTTTCTAAGAGAATTGTTATATGATTCTAGATGTAGATTTATTTGAAATTGTTCTGCACCTGCAGTATAACAGGTGCTTGTACACTACTGTGTTATCTATAGCTCAGAAGCAAAATGAAACGATATGAACAAATTTGGTTCTGAAGATCACAGATATGAGAATCTGTTCTTCTTTTCATAGTACATTTGCCCAAGGACATACAAGACAATCTTGGGCATCTCTCATTTCAGCATCCCGTTTTCTCTCCTGAGAAGCCTTGTTGTTCTTTGGTTTGTAGCAGTAGTCTTTCTTGTATGTCATCAAATGATTCTTCAGGCTACATGGCAAGAAACATGTACTGGCCATGTCTGCTCTTGCTTTTGAACATCACATAGTGCTCAGAGATATGTGATTTGGTTTGAGCAAGTGCCATAAAAATCTGTTTGATGCTACATTTCTGTAAGGATATTAAGTTTTATTTCCTATATTGGCAAATGCCCAATATTGCATTCCTGAAAATTCACCTCCAAATATGTTGGACTTAGTTACAAGTTTTTAGAAAATTTTCCTCTCTAAACTACAGTATTTCTATGCATAACAACAAACCTGTTATATTTTTATTCTTATTATTTCAGATTTTATCAAATTTTGTGCCCTAAAAAGTTTTGCTTTAATAAAGATATTTAATTTTAGGTTTTTCCTATATTTTATTGTGACAAACCCATGTACCAATATTGCTCTAAAGCTACTGGATTTAGAAGCATCAGGATTCTCTCTCTCTCTCTCTCTCTCTCTCTCTCTCTCTTTCTCTCTTTCTCTCCCTCTCTCCCTCCCTCTCTCCTTCCATTTCCCCTGCCTATTCTCTAACTTTGTCTCTTCAAATATTAGGAGGAAAGTTTTCATGAAATGAGCACCAAAAAGCTAGAATTGTTTCATATCATTATACTTAGAATAAAAGAACTTTTTTCTCAGAAATAAACTCAAATATTAAAATACATTGTGTTATTTGCATATTTCTGTCAGCCTTTTCTTAACAGAAATTATTGTTATTTCTTATTATTCTTATTATTGAGTTTTACAGATATCAAAGAATATTTATTAATTATTAATTTATTTATTGCTTAAATAAATAATTAACCAAAAGAATTTATTAATTAATTAACCTAAATAAAAGAGTTATTACATGTTTTCTGTACATAATGTTTCTCTAATATTTAACAATACTCTTCACAGTTGACATCCTATGATTCTTTTATTTTATGACTCTTTCCTAGCATTTTATGTGTCACACAGTCATATTCTCAGTTTATAAAGTAATTTTTAATTAATATGTGATTAGTATATAGTAAATGTACATACTACTGGACTCAATATAATATTTTAACACATGCTGACTTTGTGCATTATTCACATGCAGCCTTTCTTTCTTTAACATCACTGTTATTTCAAACTTCTGTTGATGACCGCTCCATAATCAGAATGGTGTTTTTGAGCTTCTCTCTATTAAAAAAAATAGTTTACTAGCATTTCTAAGTGTGAGAACTTAAGCAATATGCCTTCCAATTTCATTCATTTTTTTCTACAAGTGACATTCTGTTCTATTATGTGTGAAAATAATTTTGTTCTCCTTTTATTTTTATTCTCTCTTTCTCTTTTTCAATCTGGGTGTGTTTGTGTGTGTGTGTGTATGTATGTATGTGTGTATATTTCATTATTCATTAATACATTCAAAGACCCAAAGGATGTTTCTATATGTTTTTGTTTTCAATGCAAAAGCAAGAGGTTTATTTTCCAGTGCATTGGGGCCAACCTTTAATAATTCCTTCAAGGCAAGTGACTAGAAGGTAACCTTGAATGGCTATTACAATCAGTTTTTGTACTTTTTAGGGGCACAGGTTACATCAGTAAGGTTATATGTCAAATTTATTGGCTAAGCATCTTGACCTTTAAATCTATTGGCTAGCAAACATAGGCAGATCATGACACACCTCTGGACTCTATCTGGGATTTTGCAGAGTTTCAGGAAACTATCAATCAGTATGTTCTGTGTTTTTTTCTAAGAATCGTTTACTCAAGAATGTTCCTGTGCATGGAGAGTGGACTTGGCCTAGTCTTGACCCAAGGCAATAGGAGGAAGCTGTAAATGGGGTTTGGGACTGGAAAAGCCCTTAGTGTCCCTCATTCCCCACCCCTTTTTTTGTACAAGCTTCAGTCCTGGAGCTACGCTCAGAGGTCTCTGGTAACTAACTCATATTCTTCAGGTACTGGCCTGCAGGATCATCAGATGTACTGCAGTTATTCTCTTTTAAGAAGGCTATAAGACTGTTTAATAAGAGGATACAACAATAGAAGGAGAACAATTAGGGGTCCTAAAAATGTAAATATGAGGGTGGTTAACCAAGAAGAGGAGTTAAACCAAGATTCAAACCAACCCTGAGTCTGTACTCTTTTTTTTTTTTCCTCTTCCACTCAGCTAGCCCTTTTCTCATTCCACATCTTAATGCTTGTAATAATGTTTCCGTGCCTTTTTGTTATTTTGGCTAAGGTTTGTCTATCTTGTTGATTTTCTCAAAGAACCAGCTCTTGGTTTTATAGATTCTTTCTATTGCTTAATTTGTTTCTAATTTATTGATTCAGCCATGAGTTTGATTACTTCCTGCTGTCTATTCCTCTTGGTGTGTTTGCTTTCTTTGTTGTTGTTTTAGACCTTTCTGGTATGCTGTTAAGTTGGTAGCCTGGGATTTCTCCAACTTCTTTATGAAGACACTTAGTGCTATCACCTTTCAGATATGAAAATTGAGATATAATAAAAGAAACAGGAAATTAAAAAAATCATTAGGTCTTATTTCAGAAGGCTATCCTCCACAAAATTGGAGCTTCTAGGTGAAATGGATGGTTTTCTAGAAGATTGATACCAACTACCAAAGTTACATCAAGATCAGGTAAACTATTAAATAGACCTATATACCCAAAGGAAACAAGTAGTCATTAAAAGCCCCCTCCCCAAAACAAAAGCTCAGGGCCACATGATTTTAGCACTGACTTCTACCACTTTTTCAAAGAAGAGTTAATACCAATACTGCTCAAACCTTTCCACAAAATAGAAACAGAACATTGTCAAACTCATTCTCTTAGGCCATATAACCGTAATACATAAACAACATAAAGACTCAATAAAGAAAGAGAATTTCAGAATCAATCTCTCTTATACACATTGATGAGAAATACTGAATAAAATACTATAAAATACTCACAAACACAATTCAAAAACCCATCAAAAATATTCATCATGATCAATCATACTTTTTCCCACAGAGGCAGGGATGTATACCAAAACTAATCAACAAAATCCACAATATAAACAAATTAGAAAAAGAATCACATGATCAGCTCATTAGATGCTGAAAAATCCCTTGACAAAATCTAATACACCTTTATGTTAAAAGACTTTAAATGATTAGTCATGTAAGGCATGGACAGCGGACCATAAGGAGTAGCCCAGTCCTTGGTTGAGCTAAGGCTAGAAGCCCTGGGGAGTAGGGGCTTTGCATGATTCCAGGCACCAGGCCTCTGCCACTAGCCTCACCCCCCCCCATAGATTTGTGTCCATCAGTCACATAATGGCATTGCCCCAAGTCCCTCCACATGTAGATGAGGAAAAGGACATGACCTGTGGTCATGTAGCCACAAGACAGATTTCCATGCCAATGAGGTACATAGAGACATAGAGGGTTTAGTCAATAAGCACTCTGCCAGCAAATGAATGGGAGAAATGTAGTCTGTTTTCCTGCATTCTGCCTTTATAAGCTGCCATATCCTGTGGCAAAGCAGACACAGGACCCACAACCCTACACATATTTAAACACAATAAATGGAAATATACATCAAGCCAACAGCCAACATCAAGTTAATAGAATTTAAAACAACTTAATACAATTCTACTAAAACTGGGGACAAGGCTGTCCACTCTCTCCCTATTTCTTCAGTACAGTACTTGAAGTTCTAGCTAGAGCAATAAGAGGACTATAAGAAATCAAAGGGATATAAATTAGGAAAAAAGTCAATGTATCCCTATTCACAGGTATTATGATTATATACATAAATGACTCCAAAACTTCTACCAGATAATTCCTACAGCTGAGAAATACCTTCAACAAAGTGTCAAGATAAACAACAACAATGACAACAACAACAACAGCAACAACAACAACAAAAATCTTAAAGTCAGTAGCCTTTATACAAATAGTAAAGGAACTGAGAAAGAATTTAGAGAAATAACACCCTTCACAATAGACACAAATAATATAAAATATCTTGCTTTAACTCTAACTAAGCAAATGAAAGACTTGCCTGACAAGAACTTCAAGTCTCTGAAGAAAGAAATTGAAAAGGATAACAGAAGATGAGCACATCTCCCATGCTCATGGATTAATAGAGTTAGCATAGTAAAAATGGCCAAAAACAATCTATAGAGTTAATGTAATATCCATCAAAACTAGAACACAGTTTTCTATAGACCTTGAAAGAGCAGTTCTCAACTTCATATGTAAAACAAACAAACAAATCCAGATAGCTAAAACATTTCTGTACAAGAAACAAACTTCTGGAGGTATCATCATCCTTGATTTCAAACTGAGCTATACAGCATTAATATGAAAAAGTGAATGATATTGGTACAGAAACAGACAGGTTGTAACAATGGAGTTAAAATGAACACACTGCAATAAACCCACATATCTATGGACACTTGACTTTTGACAAAGGTGACAAAACCATATAATGGAAAAAAGAAAAAGAAGAAAGGGTCCCTAGTCATTAAGAAAACACAAATCAAATTGACTTAAAGATTCAGTCTTATACTCATGAGAATGTTTCAGATCAAAACTCAATACCTGCAATGGTGTAGGCTTTTTGATGTTTACGGGAGAAACTTCAGCTGAGACTCTTATTTTTTCACAAGCTTGAATTATTCCATAATTTCTAATTTTTATTGATTTTACATTTAAAATTATATTTATTGTTTTCCTCATTGCACTAAAATCTGATCTGTAGATTGTAATTTTGCTTTTCAGGTTTAGTTAACAACATTCAATAAACATAATTATCTTTTTGTTTTTCAGTCTCTCTTTTAGGAAGTAGAAGTTCATTGAGTTTGCTAGCAGACTTGCATTATTTCACAGGCATTATTTTATTGACTTAGAGTTTAACTGTATATCACACATGATATTTTCTTTCCAATTGATTTTAGAAATTATCCTTCATGATAATATCATGGTTGATATATTTTTAAGTAATTTTAATAAATGAATGCCATATGTCACTGATAATCTGTTGTAAAATATTACCATAATAATTGTAAATCTTACTTAAAATTAGTTAAAGTTTGATCAAAATTAGGTATTTTAGTAGCTGTGATTGCCCAAATTCTGTTATCAAGAGACTTTGATATATACCTCCCTGTTCTAGAACAAAACTTATTAGAAGATTGAGAGGAAAACACTTAAAGAGTTCTAAAATATCTCATATTGGCCAATAAATGATCCATTGTGGAAATATGTACATCATTTTATATATATCCCTTAGGCTGACTTATACCTTTATCAAAACAGGATTCTCAGGAAAAAAAACCATATTTGAGACTATTAAAATACAAACATACCAAGAAATAATATTTATCATTATAAACATAATAAGTTTGGATTTTTATCATCTTTATGTCATACTAAAATACTTTTAAATTTTTATTTTTATAATCTTTAAAATTTTCTGTACATGATTGACTTGCTCACATCTGTTTCAGTGTACCATGTGATTACTGGTGTGCATGGTTGTCAGAATGGGCATCCTCAGTACCTGGAGTTATGAGTCACCAAATGGATGCTTAGAATAGAACCCAGGTTGTCTGCAAAAACAAGTTCTCTTAACCCCTCAGAAATCTATCCACCCCAATAAATAATTTTATTAAGAATTAATTGCCAGGGATCCATCCTGACTGCAAACAGCAAATCTTACACTGTTGACATCTTACAAGAAGTGTTTGTTGACAGGAACCTGGTGTAGTTGCTCCTTGGGAGGTCTGGCCACAACTGGCCAATGCATATGTAGATGCTTAGAGCCAAGGATCAGACTGAGCTCAGTGAACCCATGGGGGAGGTGGTGGAATGATTGGAGCCAAGGGGGGTTCCTATGCAACCCCATAGGAAGAACAACAGCAGCTGGCCAGACTATCCAGTGCTTCCAGAAACTAGACCATCAACAAAGGAATATATAGGGAGGGATAGATAATGCCAGATACATATGTAGCAGAGGATGGCCTTGTCTGACAGCAATAGAAGGGGAGACTCTTTGTCCCATGGAAGTTTGATGCCCCAGCACAGTGAGATGCTGGATCAGTGGGGCAGGAAGGTTTGGTTGATGGGGGAGCACCATCATAGAGGCAAAAGAGAGTGGGGTGTGGGAGGGTGGATGTGGAATGAGGGGTCTGTGGAGGGGTAACCAGGAAGTGGGATATCACTTGAGATATAAACAAATGGAATGTTTAATAAAAAAAATTAATTGCCAAAAAACTAATTGTCATTAAATAGAAAAATGTATGAATGTCCTTTTTTCCCTGTTTGGAGCCTTTCTCCATTGAAAGCCTCTTTCCTGCAGTCTAGCTTCCATAGTTCTAGAAAAGACTATGTAAATGCCAATTCCACTTCAATTAAAAGCATATGGAAAAATGTAATAAAATAAATAGCTTTAATTTAATTATAATCAGTGACACATGAATTTGAAACTATGAACATTGTACCCTAATTTTCAACAATGTAAGGAAGAGTATTATAGCCAATTATAACAGACAGAAATCATTAAATTATAGAATACTGTGAGGTACATAATATTGAGCGGATTGCTTTGAATAAAGGTAATAAAGAGAATACTGGGATAATGAATTAACATTGCTATGACCCAGGAGTAATAACGACGCTTCTGAATTCTGATGCAGGGGAACTTTCAACTAAGGGTGAGCCTGTTAGGAAGATGGATTTAGAAGCCTTTCTTCTGCTGTCATTCCTAATGTCACATCTGTAAAATGCGATTCTATATATCTGTCATCTGCTCAAAGCAAAAGGAAAGAACAGGTCTCCCAAATCAGATGCATGTTCTCAACCTTAATCTCCACCTTGTTAGCTCAGGACAAAGCTTGTGAGGGCTTACAGAGCTCTGTCACTCATATCTATTATAGTTGATTGAAGTAGTCAAAGGATTTTTTTTAAAAAAATGTATGTTTGAATACATATAAGATCATAAATATGAAATCTCACTTTATGTAAAAGAAAATAAAAAGCATGATCTGATTAAACAGTGAATAAAATAACTAATGTAGCATTGACTACTATAATAGTGCTAATATATTAACACATAGAATAGTATTTTCCAGGTTTCTTCTGAATTTTTGTGCATAAATAATTAGGTGGTCAGGTATACTTTAAACATCCTCAGTATTTACAGTCAGAAACATCTCATATGGGTGGAAAGGGATAAAGTAAAAATAGATATCAGAAGTCTATTGAATGGACAGATTATAATTGTTTGCATTTAATTGTACCAGCTACAATGTTGTTTAAAAGTCTATCATCTAAAGCCTTAAAATGTTTTATGTTTAAACAAAGCTGATATAAGAGTATTAAATCAGTCCTTTTCCCTCACCCAATACCAGGTCAGGTTCCCCTCTCCCTCCTATCCTTGTCCAATTTCCCTACCAGGTCTCTCCCTCTCCACTTGTGATTGCTTTCTTCTCCCTCCTAAGTGGGACTGAGGCATCTTCATTTGGGCATTTCAGCTTGTTGATATTTATGAGTTCTGTGGACTTTATCTTGGGTATTCTGTACTTTTTTTTTTTTTGCTAATATCCACTTATTAATGTGTACATACCATGCATGTCCTTTTGGGTGTGAGTTACCTCACTCTTGATCCTATTTTCTAGTTCCATCCATTTGAGAGCAAGCAGAAAGAATGGAAACTGCCAACCTAGGGAAGTGGGAGGTTTGGGGGACCGTCCAGAAACCTCGGAGGTAAGTGATTCTCAGGACTCAAAGGGAGGGACATTAGATGAAATGACTGACTTCATCATCATGAGAGAGGGAACTTATAGAGCCCAACTGTAGCAGGAAGACAGGACACCAAATGAGGGAGGTGATTGCAATCCCACATAAAAAACTGATCCATAATTGTTTCTGTCTGAAAGAACTACAGGGCTGGAAATGGAGAAGAGCCTGAGGAAAAGAAGGTCCAGCAATAGGCCCAAAGTGGGATCCAGCTCAAGGGGAGGTCCCAAGGCCTGAAATTATTACTGAGGCTATGGTGTGCTCACAAAAAGGGACCTATCATGACTGGCTTCCAGAAGACCCAAAAAGCAGTTGGAAGAGTCTGATGCAGATATTTGAACCCAATCAATGGACAAATGCAGCTGACCCCTCTTATTGAATTAGGGAAGGTTGAAAGAAGTTGTGGAGTGGGGAAACCCTGTTAGAGGAAGAGCAGGCTAAATTAATCTGGACCCTGGAGATCTTTCAAACACTGGACCACCAAAAAGTCAGCATACACCAGCTGATATGAGGCGCCCAACACATATACAGTAGAGACTGCCCGATCTGTGTTCAATCAGACCCTCAAGAGACTGGAGGTCCAGGGAGTTTAGAAGTCAGGTAGGGTGGGGGTTTGGGGGTGGGGACATACTCATGGAGACAGATGGGTGTGCAGGAGGTATGGGATGTGGAACAGTTGGAGGATGGACCAGGGGACAGGGGGAGTGTAGAATAAAATTTTGAGTGAAAAAAAAAGAGTGCTAAATCAGGAATTACACCCAGGAACAATAGGAGAACTTTGGTCCTAGTTAGCAGACTGTTTTAAATATAGCAGACTCTTCTACTTTATTTTAGCACCATATATCTGTGAGCTACAGGAATAATTGCCATGTAACTCACTGATAGAGGACTTCTATAGCAGGTGGAAAGCCTTGAAGTCAACCTCCAGAAACACTGTGTGTGTGTGTGTGTGTGTGTGTGTGTGTGTGTGTGTGTGTACATATAAGCATTCACATAACAAATATAATTTAAAATAGATCAACATTGTAAAATTCTATAATCTTGCTACTTGAGAGGTTGAAAGAGGAGCGTATTGTGTCCAAAGCCAGGCTGTTCTATTAGGCAAAATAACAAGAACCCTCTTGAATAAATCAATAGATAGATGATAGATAGATAGATAGATAGATAGATAGATAGATAGATAGATAGATAGATAGATAGATGAATGGATTGGCTACTAATTATTTGATTCATTTATTTCTTAATTAAAGAAGCAAATAATATATTTGCCAGTAGTAAAGAAAGTAAAACCCCTAAAAGTTATAGCTTGATAATGATGGGGTGGTTTTTTTGAAAAAAATTAATCATTTCTTAGATGTACAATTCTTAACAAATATAATTTGCGCATCATGATATATTTTGCCTGTCAACATAGTGTTAGTTTAATTTACCTCATCAGAAATTGCAGTTTAGGTATTAACAATGATGGAATTTATTATATTTGGTTATATTTTCAATAACATTGGATATAATAAGGAAAATGCCAGTAATATGCCTGGGTTCAGATTTTAATGCTGACTGTGATCATAAAATTCTTCTTCTACAGACAAGAATGCCACTTCATGGGCCATTATGCATATATTTCCATGCTGGTGATTGTATTTAAGAAACAGCAGGATGGAAGCAATGGTTCTTATTCCATACCTACACAGCTTTCCTGGGATCGTGAGTTCCTGAGTGTTAGAAAACAATCTACTACTACCACTTTGCTAGACTGACAAAATGCTTTACGTAATCCTAAAACTTTTTCTTAAACCCACAGGAAAGTTACTAAACTTCTCTTTACAGCAAATACATATTAATACAGACAATTACAGAAATTCACAACTCAAGATAATGCAAAGACTAAAAGATACCAGAGATCCCAGCCCCTAACAGGTACACCCAATTCATAACTAATGCATCAACGTCAGGGACTATCATGGAAGAAGCAAGTGGTCAAAAGAAAGTAAGTGCCACAATATCAGGTTTTCTTCCGTGAAATATCTCTCCTCCAAATGTTTGCAAAACTCAATACCAAACCATGTCATTGTCAACAGATGTATTAACGTAAAAGGGAAAAAATGTTCTAGCTAAAAGAGTTGCAGGCCATTAATGACTGGTAGGGTAAGACAATTTTCAGGAATTAAGCTCTTCTTGATTGTCCAATGCAGAGTGATCATTCTTGAGACCACATGCATACCACCAACAAAAATAGACTTAGCAGATTCTATTTATTTACATTTGTGTGTGGATCCATTTGTATGCACACATATATATTACAGACATATACAACATACACACATACACCAAAGTGATTGATGATGATTATGATGATGAAGAAGAAGATGCTGATGATGACAAAAGACACTGTCAAATTCAGAGTTCAGGGTATTCGAGAGGTTCAAAAGAAAGTAATTGGATATGCTTGGGGAGTGAAAAGGGGTAGAAGTAATGAAATTCTACTTCAGTTGAAATCATTAAACAAAGTCTTAAAAATGCTCTCCTGAAGTATGGTTATTTTTACTGTTTAATGTATCTGTATGGTAAGAACTTCACAAATATATATTTATATGATTTTTCACAAATTCAATATTGAATTTCCTGTAATCAACCTGTTCTTTGCAGCAGTATATCATAGCTCACTTCCACAAAAAGAGCATAAAGCGTGTGCTGGAGATATTACTTCTTTCTTAGCAGACTTCTCTTTGTTTATCGTGCCATTTGAAGCTTTGCATATGATTCTCCCATATTTTTCCAAGTACATTTAAGCTATCATTGAATGACATTGTTTTCCTCTACCCCCAAGAAAGGCAGTAGTTTTGTTTCCAATGTTCATATTTTAATGAAAATATTTTTCCTACAGTATGTGAATATCAAGATGTTTCATTACCATATCTTTGCAGTACAATTGAGACGAGATTTAGTTCATTTGGGTTATTTTAGGTATTCTTTTCTGTGTTTCTTTTGTTTTTTTTCTCTCTCTCTCATTTCATATAAAGTTGAAAATTGTTTAGAAGAAGCTTTATGAAATTTTAGTGGGGATGCACTAAATCAGTAGAATGGCCATTTTTACTTTATTAATTTTACTGTGCTATGAGCATGGTAAGTTCTTCCATCTTCTCATATTTTTCTTTACTCTTTTTAATGTCTTGAAAATTTCATTATACAAATGTATAAGGTAATGGGTGGAATTACCAGAAGATAGTTTATGTTTTCTTAGGCTATTGTGAAATGTATTATTTACTTGATTTTTTCCCTCCATTTGCTTTTCATGTGTATATAATGAGGCTACTAAGTTTTGTTTATTAATTTTGTATACTTTTACTTAATTGAAAATGTTTAACTGTTTGAGTTTCCTAGTAGAACTTTAAGGTCAATATTATCCAATCAAATAGTCTATAAATAAAGATTCAGTATGTTACTTCAATTATCTTCTATCTTTTCCTTCTTTAATTTTATGTATGCGGTCATTTTTGAAAAATTTGCATGAGATTCTGCCTTAGTGAGGGTTTCTATGGCTTTAAAGAGACCACCATGACCAGGACAATGCTTATAAGTGACAATATTTAATGGGGCTCAGAGTTTTAGAGGTACCACCCTTTATCATAATGGTTGAAAGCCTTCTCAGCTTCAGGCAGGCATGTTTCTGGAGAAGCCTAGAGTTCTACAGGCAGCAGTTCTGCAAGCAGTCAGAAGAATGATCTCTTCTGCCCAGGGAGGAGTTTAAACATAGGACCTCAAAGCCCATCCTCACAGTGACTCAATTCCTCCAACAGGGACACATCTACTTCAACAGGACCACACCACCTACTAGTGCCATTGCCCATGATCCAAGCCTCTTTGAACCACCACAGATGCTGAGATTTTGTTTTTGATTGAAATGTTCTATAATAATGGATTAAAACTGCTGGGTTGGTTATGCCATTTAGCTCAATCATTCTTCAGTTTTGTGCTTGTCTTAATGATCTGTCTATTACTAGGAGTGTGTATTCAGCCTCTATCACTGTGTGAAGATCAATATATGATTTGAGCTGTTGTAGTGTTTCTTTTATAAATGTAGGTTCCCTTTTCTTTGGCTCAGTTGTTAAGAATTGCAATGTGTCACTTGGTAGATATTTTTTCCAATGGTCTAACTTACATTTTCATATTAGTTTTGGTTTGAAGTCTGTTTTATTAGATATTAAAATGAACATGCTGATTTGTTTCTTGGGTCTTTATGCTAGTAAAAACTGTCCACATCCTTTATAACCTGAAGGATGTGTATCCTTGATATTATAGCGTTTCTTGCATTCAACAAAATGATAGAATTTGTTTACAAATCCAATCTAATATTTGCCTTTGCATTTCTACTGAGAAAATGAGTATAATGATGTTGATAGATACAAATGAGCTGTATTTGCTTATTATTATTTCGTTTTGCTTTTGAGGTATACTTATTTTCCTTCGATTTGATTTATTTATGTTGACTTTCTCATTACTTCTGTTTCTTGGGGGGTGGGTAAATACTTCAGTTTGAAGTTGTCATTCTAGTGACAATTGTAGGGATGGGTTTGTAGGCATTGGACATTGTTTTTTTGTTTTGTTTTGTTTTTTGCTTTTTGTTTTTGTTTTTTGTTTTTTTGGTTGGTTTTTTGGTTTTTTTTTTTTTTTTTGAAATGTCTTTCTTTCTCCATGTGTTGTGATACAGTTGTGTTCAGTATTATAGGCTGGGCAGGCAACTCTAGCCTGTTAGAGTTTATAAAATATCCAGACAGGCTCTTCTGGTTCTTAAAGTCTGGTGTTATCCTGATAATTCTGCCTTTCTTTTGTTTGTTAGTTTTTAGAAACTTTTAGTGTGTTTCATACCATGCCTCTAGTCTTCCCCAATGTTCTGTTCACTCATATCCATGCATTTCTCTTGCAACTTCACCCCCAAATTAAAACACCACACACACACACACACACACACACACACACACACACACACACAAACACACACACACACACACACACACCAGAGAAAAACATCTCATTGTGGAAGCTGTAGTGTGTCTCACAATGTGTCTCACAGTGACTCCCTTTTTCCACGTATCTTCACTTACTAATATTCATTGTAATGACTCATTAGTCTGGGTCTAGGACTCTGGCTTCAATGTTGGATCCTTATTGGGTCTCTTCTAGTTTTCCTGTTGATTCTCTTACTCATGGATATCCTGCATCTTTGGCTCAGCAGGACTGGCCCTTTAATGCTTCAAAATCATTTGCCGATGATATAAACAATGGTATGGGATGATCAGAGCCCTGGATTTGGGCCTGACTTGTAGCTATGCTGGCAAGTTTGCCAGCTCTCCCTTATTAGCACCACCAGGGAGAGCACTCCAGCAATGCTTCAGGTCATCCACCAAAGCTTTCATCTAGGTCATAGGTCAGCTCAACTGCTCTCATGCCCTTGGCACAGGCTAATAATTGTATGCCTCCATATCCAATTCCAGTGTACTACCCAGTCAAAGGTTTAAGGTTTATGGTTCCAAGTATTGTAGCCCGTGAGGGGCTGGGGCAGCTCTTCCCCTCTCATACCCATCATGCCTTACTTACCTGTGTCTTTTCCATCAGGACCAGCTCTACTGTGTTGCCAGGGGAAATAATTGCAAAATGCTGAAGGGATCTACAGAACCAAGGAAATCTGGGTTTCTCATTAAGAGATGATTCCCTGACCAATGTGACCAGGGACTTTCTAGGGAGATACTCTCTGTATTGTTGGTTGATGAGACATTGGACTGATGTAAAGAAGGATGGGTATTGGAAAATATTGCTTTAGTCCCTTTAGAATGAGGGAGGTGAGATAGGAGACTCTATAGCAACAAGCCAGCAACCAAGGTGGGGAGAACTCTGGAAATAGGAAAAAGACTGGAAATTACTGAATTTTCTGGCTTGCATGGATAGGGGCTTTCCAGGAGTACTGCCTGCATTGTTCAAAGATGTGGCACTGGGATCATGTGAAAGAAAAAAAAAAAGACTTATCAGAAAGTTTGTTGAAAACAGTTTGTTTGTTTTTTTAGCACTGATGATTTTATATGATTTTTATGACATTACAAATCATTAATTTGCCAAGGAAAGTAATAATTTATGCTTAGCTATATACTACAAATAAACAGACAAATGCTATTTTATATACTTCTACAATGCTGGTGTAGAGCAATTTTTAATTATAAGCATTTGATTCTGCTGGACATGCCCCCCCCCACTTCTTTTCATCTTACCTGGACACTATTTTTTTGTTGTGGATGCTTTCTTTATAATACTATTTTCATCTCCAATTTACAGACACGTATGCTAAGAGAAGAAAAGTAAGATGATGTAAAAAATATAAAATCAATGCAGAAAACATATCTGAGCATCTGTGTATTATTACTTGTGTTTCTGAGATTACTGCTTTCTTAGAGTTACCTTTCAGAATTTTGGTAAATGTATATATATATATATATATATATATATGGAACATGGGTTTTAGTAGTATATAACAAACTTATTCCCTTTCAACCTATCCAGAAATGCAAATCATATAGCAATGTTTAAATTTGGTTTTTCCATAATCAAAAGGAAAAATTGAATTATCATGAAGCATAACATTGGGATGGAAAAGTAACATTTATTGTTGTCATGGAAAATGCTATTAAAGTGGAAACTGATGTACTGTACACTGCACAGAATCATGAAATGCCTCCAAGTGCATTATTGTCACTAAAAGAGACAATAACTATATGGTGGCAGCATTTGATATAGTTTGTTGTATTTGGGTAGCTACAAAGATGAACTGTTCGGCTACAGAGATAGATTCCTTAGTACTTAAAGACTAGACTCATAACCAAAAAGGCAAGATTAAAATGCAGAATAAAGAAAGATCTTGCTTTGGAAAAATATTAACTATCATCTATTATGATTTTACTACACCCTCATGTTCATATCATAAAAATTCATCATCATGGATGCATAAAATATCATTACTTGCCATGTGTATTTTATATTTGCATATAATTACTATAGTAAAACAGAGCAAAGAATTCACAATGAACTATGCAGATATTTTTAGCTTTCTTAATCAGTTTCTTAAACACTTAACCAAAAAAATAATTGGCATTTCACATGGTTATTTTCATGCCCTGACCCTAGACAATGTGTGGAACAATGAGAGATAAGGAAAACCATGAATAAAAGTTCAAGTGGAAAACCATTTGGAAACTATATTTAAAAAAAAATAATAGTAAAATCTGTAAAACTACACGATTATTTTGTTCTAGATAGAAATAGTTGTTCTATGAAATTAAATAAACTTTATTTAATCAAAGTAATCTATATCATTAAAACTGATGAAGAAGTAGAGAAACATATCATGTTTATGAACCAAACACCCAAATATTACTTTTATGATTCAATAAAATCCAAATAACTACTGGTGTTTAGATTTAGAGATTAACAGCTAATTTCTGGGCTCACATTGACAAGTACACATGATATGTTTTTCAGCCACCCTAAAAGAAATGATCAACTTTCTGAAATATACTTCTCATCAAAGTCCACAGGTGTGTGCTAGTGTTCTTAATAGTGCCATATATTGCTTATGCCTACGGTCAGAGATAATTTAAAAATAAGAATGAATAATATAAGGAGCAGAGCAATCCCTCTCTGAGCTCACCCTATATCTTTGAATAAAATTGGCAATAGGCTAAGTATAAATCCATAATTTACAGCCTCAGCCACATAGACCTGGTGCTAAAATTATGTATGTAGTCTATGTGTTGAGTACATGTATATATACTATTTTGTTAACATAACATATAAAACATATTATGTTCAGTTAATCTGTAAAAATCTTTGATAACACTTATTAATAATAGTAAAAATGTTAAGTTCTGTAAGAGAAAACCAGCACTGGACAACACACACACGCACACAAATAGTTCTGAAGAAGATATATTATCTTCAGTTATTTCTGCCCTAACAGAAGAAATTTTTAGGTGTTACTGGGGGAAATATCTAAAGAAAATTATCCAAATATATTGGCTTTAGTGTGTACAATGGAAATTTATAATTATATTTAAATACATAAATTTGAGCCCTACAGTAGCGAGAGAGAATATATAGAGCCCACGTCCAGCAGGAAGACAGGACATCAAGTGAGAAATGGGGTTGCCATCTCACAGTCACATCTTTGGCCCATAATTGTTCCTGTCTGAAAGAGTTTCAGAGATGGAAATGGAGAGGATCCTGAGGAAAAGAAGGTCCAGTAACAGGCTCAAAGTGGGATCCATCTCAAGGGGAGGTCCCAAGGCCTGACATTATTGCTAGGGTATTGAGAGGTCACAAAAAGGGATCTATCATGACGGTCCTCTGAAAGACTTAACAAGCAGGTGGAAGAGTCAGATGCGGATATTTTCACCCAAGCAATGGACAGAGAAGTAGCTGACCTCTGTTGTTGAATTAGAGAAGGCTGAAAGAAGTTAAGGAGAAGAATGATCCTGCAAGAGGATTGGGACCAGCAGTCTCAATTAATCTGGACCCCCGAAATCTCTCAATCACTGGACCACTAAACAGACAGCATGCACCAGCTGATATGAGGTCCCCAACACACACACAGTAGAGGACTTCTGGATCTGTCTTCATTGAGAGATGATGCACCTAACCCTCAAGAGATTAGAGGTCAGGTTGTGTGGGGTGTGCAGGCATCCATGTGGAGACTGGGTGGGGTGGAGAGGAGTTGTGGGATGTGGAGCAGATGGAGAGTTGATCAGGGGATAGGAAATGGAATATGTAGCATAAAAACTACATAAAAATTAAATTAAAGAAACATAAATTAGACAAGTAGTTTACATGAAGATACACCAGGGTTTTATTCTTTTTTATGTACACCTAATTACATGATGATAGATATATAGATAACAGAATACCATAGTAGGTAGAAGATGCTATAAATGAGTTGTAATATCAGCTTTGCAGGGGATGTTCACCAGATTTTCAAGGCAACTCCTGAGAGCATGTATCAGTAGGAATATTGTTTAGAATGAAAATACATACACATATTTATATTGGTGAAAATCACTTTTTCTCTGGTAATGCACATACATAGTTATATTTGTAAAAAGATTTTTTTCTCTGTCAGACAGGATAACATTAGAAAGTTTTACCATGAAACTCACTAAGTAGATCAGATATTTCTTCAAACTCACAGCAATTTTCTTGCCCCTGCCTCCCAAGTGCTGAGATGAAAAGTATGTACCATTCCAGTTCTTCATCAATATCTAATCTTGTACTGTTTCTCAAGATGAATTGTGTTGTTTTATATTTAAAAATCACAGTTATTCATATGTAGATTCAGAGAGGAAAGGAAGAAGCACTAATGGTAAGGCGAAAATAGCAGAACACACATGATATAAATAATTTGTGAGGAAATCTGGTGTTTAGATGTATAAGAGAGATGGATGTGTGAGAGGAGGGAAACAGTGGGGATGGAGTGGGGAGGCTGGCCAAAATTAAAGTAGGGTGAAGAAGACTTATAGACCCCTATTATATTTTGATCACTAATTTAAGAAATATAACTCCTAAAATATAAGGTTAAACAGAGGTACCCTACATGAGGAGACAACAGTACTCTGAAATAATATAGGTCATTAGGCAAAAATCTCAGATTCAGGAATGAGATACATATGAACCCATTCATGATGGCTTGTAATCTGTAAGATGAGAGAGAAAATTGTGTGAAATATTTTAGTCTCATCAGTGACATAGAAAAACCTCTTATGAATTAATATTGCAGCAACTTAAAAATTTATTTACACTCCCTAGTTTCCTGGTCAAGACTATCTAGAGCTTAGATCTCCACCAAGGTTGATTCTTAATCTGGAAAATAGATACATGAATATCTGATGTTTTGCTGCAGTTGTTCAGATTCTGAAGATGAAATTTACAGGATACATTAGCCTTTTCTAAATAATTGCTGTGATATTGATTATATAGTTATATATTGACAACTCCTACTTTTCTAATGTATGTGGCAGTTCCTCAGAAATTTGTAAACCAATATTCAACTATACCACTTTTAGGGATATTTTCCAAAGATCCTTCATCCTACCATAACAATGACACTGTGCTCAATCATGGTCATTTATGCTTTATCCATCTTAGCCAGAAATTGAAGTCAACCTACACAACCTACATGTCCATCAACAAAAGAATGTATAATGGAAATGTGATAAATTTACACAATGGAATATTACTCAACCATTTAAAAATAGCATTATGAAGTTTGCAAATAAATAAATGGGAATAGAAAAAAATCATACTGAGTGAGGTAACCCTGAGCCATAAAGACAAATAAGTTATATATTTGCTTATGTGTAGATACTAGCTATTAGAGAACTAATAACCAAGCTATAATTCATAGAACCCCAAAGGATAGGTATAGTTGGATATTACAGGAGAATAAGAAGGGCTGGAACAGGAGGATAAGTTAAAGAGGCAAGGGGAGAATAGGTAGAGACAACTAAACTTAAAGGACATCTGGGAGGCAATGCATAAATCTAATACAGTAGAAACTTCCAAAAATATACATACATAGGAAGATGATCTAAATGAAATTGACAAATAATAGGAAATCTGCATCCCAACCTACCATATCTTTTTTTTTTCTGGTGCACCCATTTTAATAAATAGTTTAAGATTGATATTAATGCCACAGATTAGTAACAATCCAATAACTGTAGGTGATTTAAATACCCCTCTTCCAATAGACAAGTCATCTGGAAAAAACAAAAACAAAATAAAAAACAAAAAACCAAAACATCCTTAATCATCAGGGAAATGAAAATCAAAACAACCCTGAGATTCCACCGCACACCAGTCAGAATGGCTAAGATCACAAATTCAGGTGACAGCAGATGCTGGCGAGGATGTGGAGAAAGAGGAACATTCCTCCACTGTTGGTGGGATTGCAAGATTGTACAACCACTCTGGAAATCAGTCTGGCAGTTTCTCAGAAAATTGGACATGGTACTACTGGAGGATTCTGCAATACCTCTCCTAGGCATATATCCAGAAGATGTTCCAACTGGTAATAAGGAAACATGCTACACTATGTTCATAGCAGCCTTATTTATCATAGCCAGAAGCTGGAAAGAACCCAGATGCCCCTCAACAGAGGAATGGATACAAATATGTGGTACATTTACACAATGGAGTACTATTCAGCTATTAAAAAGAATGAATTTACAAAATTCCTAGGCAAATGGTTGGACCTGCAGGTCATTATCCTGAGTGAGGTAACCCAATCACAAAAGAACTCAAATGATATGTACTCACTGATAAGTGGATATTAGCCCAGAAACCCAGAATACCCAAGATATAAGTTACAATTTGCAAAACACACGAAACTCAAGAAGGAAGACCCAAGTGTGGACACTTTGCCCCTTCTTAGAATTGGGAACAAAACAGCCATGGAAGGAGTTACAGAGACAAAGTTTGGAGCTGAGACAAAAGGATGGACCATCTAGTGACTGCCATATCCAGAGATCCATCCCATAATCAGCCTCCAAACGCTGACACCATTGCATACACTAGCAAGATTTTGCTGATAGGACCCTGATATAGCTGTATCTAACGAGACTACGCAGGGGCCTAGCAAACACATAAGTGGATGCTAACAGTCAGTTAATGGATGGATCACAGAACCCCCAATGGAGGAGCTACCATATCTTCTTATCAAGCAAAGATTCCAGTACCTGGATTGGCATTTATCCAGTTGACTTTTGAGCTGAATTGTTCATAAACAATTGGGATTGTTCCCAAGACAACAGGTTGCTCTCTACAAACTAGTAGCAAAGCTCTATTGCTAGAGACAACTCAACGACTCAGTGAACAAAGAATGACCAAGCTGTTACTTATTAGAACTATCATCCCCGTTTTTTAGTGTCTATAATACAGGAAGATTCTCTCCAGTTTACTGAAAGAGAAATAAAGCCATCCTCTGGTACATATTTACTTTTATTCCCTCTAATTGGCTATAATTACCTTTATTTATTTTTTTTTATTTTGTCTTTTTTTCTGTTTTTTAATTTTTTTATTTTAATACATTTTTATTAGATATTTTCTTCATTTACACTTCAGCTGTTATCTCCAAAGTCCCCTATACCATCCCCCTGCCCTGCTCCCCAACCCATCCACTCCTGCTTCCAGGTACTGGCATTCCCCTGTATTGGGGCATATGATATTTTCAAGACCAAAGGCCTCTCCTCCCACTGATGGCTGACTAGGCCATCCTCTGCTACATATGCAACTAGACACACAGTTCTTTGGGGTACTGGTTAGTTCATGTTGTTGATCCTCCTACAGGAATACCGACCTCTTTAGCTCCTCCTTAGTTACATTCTGTACCTCCTATTTAGGGGCCCGGTGTTCCATCCAAGAGATGACTGTGAACATCTACTTCTGTATTTGCCATGCACTGGCATAGCCTCACAAGAGAGAGCTGTATCAGGATCCTGCCAGCAAAATCTTGCTTCCATATGCAGTAGTGTCTGGGTTTGATGGTTATATATGGGATGGATCCCCAGGTAGAACAGTCTCTGGATGGTCTTTTCTACTGTCTCAGCTCTGAACTTTGTCTCTGTAAGTCTTTCCATGGGTATTTTGTTCTTCATTCTAAGAAGGAATGAAGTATCCACATTTTGGTCTTCCTGCGTCTTGAATTTCATGTGTTTTGTAAATTGTATCTTGGGTAGTCTAAGTATCTGGGCTACTATCCACTTATCAGTGAGTTCATATCCTGTGTGTTCCTTTGTGATTGGGTTACGTCACTCAGGATCATATGCTTCAGATGAATCCACAGGGGAAAAATTCTGAATAGAACAGCAATGGCTTGTGCTGTAAGATTGAGAATCAACAAATGGGACCTCATAAAATTGCAAAGCTTCTGTAAGGCAAAAGACACTGTCAATAAGACAAAAAGGCCACCAACAGACTGGGAAAGGATCTTTACCAATCCTAAATCAGATAGGGGACTAGTATCCGATATATATAAGGAACTAAAGAAGATGTACTCCAGAAAATCAAATAACCCTATTAACAAATGGGGTACAGAGCTAAACAAGAAGTCTCAACTGAGGAATACCAAAGGGCTGAGAAGCACCTGAAAATATGTTCAACATCCTTAATAATCAGGGAAATGTAAATCAAAACAACCCTGAGATTCCACCTCACACCAGTCAGAATGGCTAAGATCAAAAATTCATGTAACAGAAGATGCTGGTGAGGATGTGGAGAAAGAGGAACACTCCTCCATTGCTGGTGAGATTGCAAGCTTGTACAACCACTCTGGAAATCAGTCTGGTGGTTCCTCATAAAATTGGACATAGTAATTCTGGAAGATGCAGCAATACATCTTCTGGGCATAGACCCAGAAGATGCTCCAAAGTGTAATAAAGACACATGCTCCACTATGTTCATAGCAGCCTTATTTATAATAGCCAGAAGCTGGAAAGAGCCCAGATGTCACTCAACAGAGGAGTGGATACAGAAAATGTTTTACATTTACACAATGGGGTACTACACAGCTGTTAAAAACAATTGATTTATGAAATTCTTAGAACCACCTATATTTAGCCAATAGGTTTAAATTGAGGAGCACATTTTGCAAAATTAAAGCTGGTGCATGTGAATTTTACTTGTCATGGTGAAACCAGACCTTGAGGTACATAATTTAGCATTTGAATGCATAGAAGCACTAGACCAATGTCCAACATCATAATATATGCTGCTTAGATGACCACGAACCAGAGACTAGCTAGACTAGGAGCATATGGAAAAACAAAATATCATTGGTAACTAAAAATATAACACTTCCAAAAAGAACCTAGTGATAAAATGACTCTTAATGATATTCTGCTATACATATAGATCAGTACTATGTTTTGTGATCATCCTCCTGCAGCAGATGGATAGAAATTCACTCGGACCCAAGACAGACATTTCAGAGAGAATAAGAGACATAGAAACACTTAGAACTAATGAGATATCTCTTCCAAACCCTCATATCACAGCTCATGTAACCCTGGAGAAGAGAACAAGGAAATAACAACAGAGGTAGATAATATGGAGAACACCAAGAATATAAGGCCTGACCAATCAGCATGAGGAAGGTCATATGAACTCACAGAAAATGAAGCAACATGCACAGGGCCTGCACTGGTCTGCAGCAGGTCTTCAGTGTATAAATTATGGTTCCCAGTTTGGACTTTTATGGGATTCTTAGGTGTACAAATGAGTAAGGTTCTGATTTTGTGTGTTCTCTTGGCATTTTTCTTTTCATTCTCTCAGCTTGCCTTGTCAAATTTCAATGTTATAGTTTTCTTTAATTACATTTTGTTGTATTTTAATATTACCTCTTAGAGGCATGCTATTTTTATAATGAGTGTAAGAAAGGGTGTGAATCTGGATTAGCATAGTCATGGGAAAGTACTGGGGGACTTGAAGGAGTGGAAGCCATAATCTGGGTATTTTATATAAGAAAACAATTTACTATCAATAAAAAGCTACCCAGTCAATATTCAAAGTAATACTTGAAGTTCTAGCTAGAACAAGAAGACAACTTAAGGAGAGCAAAGCAATACAAATTGTTAGGGAAGACTTTGAAGTATTGCTATTTGCAGTTGATTTGCTAATATACATAAGTGATCACAAAACTGTACTAAAAATCCCGACATCTGGTAAACACCTTTGTCAAAGTAGCTGGATAAAAAATTAACTAAAAAAAAAAAAAATCAGTACCTTCCCTTTATACAGACAATAAATGGACTGACAAAGAAATTTGAGGGACAGCACTTTTTATAATAGCCAAAAATAATATAAAATATCTTAGTTTAACTCTAACCAAGCAAGTAAAAGACCTGTATGAAAAGAACTTCAAGTCACTGAAGAAGGAAATTGAAGAATATATCAGAAGATGGAAAGATCTCTCTTGCTCATGGATAGGTAGGAGTGACATAATGAAAATGATCATCTTATCAAAATCAATCTATAGATTCAGTGTAATTCTCATCAATATTCCAAGACAATTCATAACAGAACTTAACAGAGCAATTCCCAGTGTCATATTGAAAAAGAAAAGATAGATAAAACAAAGTTCTACATTAAAAGAAACTCTGGAGGTTTCACCATCCCTGATTTCAAGCTATACTACAGAGCAATAGTAATAAAAACTGCATGGTACTGGTATAGAAACAGACAGGTTGAAGAAAGGAATCAAATCAAAGTCCCCCCAAAAAACCCTTACATCTATCAACAGTTGATTTTTGACAAAGAAGCCAAAACCATATGTGATGGTGTGTTGATGCTCTGTCTAAGGAGTGACCCTATTACAGCCCTGTTGGAGTAGGTACGACCTTGTAGAGTAGGTGTGTCACAGTGGATGTGGGCTTTAAGTCCCTCATCATAGCTGCCTGGAAGTCAGTATTCTTCTAGCAATCTTCAGATGAAGATAGAGAACTCTCAGCTTCTTCTGCACCATGCCTTCCTGGAGGCCAGCATGTTCCTGCCTAGATTTAAATTCTGAACCTGTAAGACAGTCCCACTTAAATGTTTTCCTTTATATGACTTGCACTAGTCATGGTATCTGTTCATAGCAGTAAAACCACTAAGATACTGTATAATGAGAAAAAAAGAAAGAAACTTCAACATCTGGTGCTGGTAAAACTGATGATGTATGATGTATGTATGTCTGCATGATATAGAAAAATGTAAATAGATCTGTGTGCATCACTGTACACAAAACTCCAGTCTAGGTGGATCAAAGACATCAAAGCAAAACCAGATACACTAAACCTAATAGAAGAAAAAGTGAGAAATAATCTTGAATACATTTGTAAAAGAAATAACTTCCTGAACAGAACACCAGTGACTCAGGCACTAAGAACAATAATTGATATATGGAATCTCATGAAATGAAAATGTTTCTGTAAGGCAAAAGACTCTGTCAATAGGACAAACTGACAGCCTACAAATTTGGACAGAATTCAAGAAGTTAAAGACCAACAAACCAAATAACCCATAAAAATGGGGTACAGAACTAAATAGAGAATTCTTAACAGAAGAATCCTGAGTGCCTGAGAAGCACTTTTATAATTGTTTAATGTCGCCAGTAATCAAAGAAATGTAATAAAAGCAAAACAAAACAAAACAAAAAAACCCACGCAAGATTCTATTTTACACATGTTTGAATGATTTTGATAGAAAACCAATTTGACTGCACATGATGGTGTGGGTGTGGACTGAGGGGAATGCCCCTCCATTGATGATGGTATGAGTCCAAACATATAAGACTTTGAATATCAATTGGCAGTTTCTCAGAAAACTGGGAATAGTTCTACTTCAAGCATCACTTAAACCACTCCAGGAAATACACACAAAAGATGTCCCATTAGAAAACGGGGACACTTTTTCAACTATGTTCATAGTAGTTTTATTTCTTATATATAGTAAGAATCTGAAAACAGCCTAGATGCCACTCTACTGGAAGAATGGATAGAGAAAACAGGTTACACCTACAAAATATAATACTATTCAGCTATTAAAAGCAAAGATATCATCAATTCTGCAAGCAACTAAATGGAACTTGAGATTATCATCCTGAGTGAGGTAACCTGGAGTCAGAAAGACAGATGTGGTTTAGCCATACAATGCAGGGTAAATGTGCTACAATCCACATACACAAAGAAAATTGGTAATAAGAAGGCCAGAATAGATAATGCATGAATCTATCTCAGAGGAGGAATCTAAATAATGAATAGAGGGGACTGAAAATAGAAAACTGAGTAAGGTATAGGGGTAGGATAGGTCAGGGATAATGGTCAGATGTGGGAAGAAAAGGTGCAAGTAGTGTCCTGGGAGTGAGAAAGGAAATTGCTTGGGAGCGTCTCTGAGACTAGCTGGAGGCCTGTGATAGGAGAGGATGCAGGTGTTCTACGAGGGTGATCCTAACTGAATTTCTTACCAGATGGAGATATAAAGAAAAATGTGGTGACCTCCAGTAGCCAGGCAGGTATTCTAGAGGACGGGGAGAATATTAATCCACTCACAAAACCTTCAACCTAAAATTTGTCTTCATACAAGATGTACAGGAATAAAGATGGAGCAGAGACTGTGGAAACACTCATTCAATGACTGCCCTAACTTGAGATTATATAAGAAAGACACCTAGAGACACTATTAATAAAACTCTGATTTGCTTGCAGACAGGAAGCTAATGTAACTGTCTCCTTAGAGACATTAGTGGATGGAGGTAGATGCAGAGACCCACAGCCAATCTTAAAGAAGAATGTGAGAAGTCTTGTGAAAGAATTGGGGATAGAATTTAGCAAGCAAGAAGGGTCAAGGACACCAGAGGAAACCTATATACAGGGTCAATTACCCTGTGCCAATGAGAGGTCATAGAGACTGAGCCATCAACTAGGGGTCATTTATGGGCTGAACCTTAGTCCCCTATATATTTATACCAAATGCATAGCTCTATCTTCATATGGGACCCACAACAAGTGAAGTGGGGGCTGTTTAAATTTCTGTTCACTGCCATTGGATCCCCTTCTCCTTATCTGGACAGCCTAGTTGGTCTTCAATGGGAGACAATATGCCTAGAATTGCTGGGACTAGATGAACCACGGTGGAAAGGTACCCATTGGGTACCATTGGTTCCATTGCTGGTCCTCCTTCATTGAGGAGAAGGGGAAGGGACAATTGGGAATGCATTTGTAAGGGTGGGAGTGGGAGGAGAGGTGAGATGGGGACTGTGATTGGCATGCAAAGTGAATAAAAATAAATGATTGGAAAAATGTATAACAAACTGAAGTCCTCTATATGAGGACCCAGGGCTCTTAATTATTAATCATTCTCTCCAGCTTCACATGTGGTCACAGTGAGGTCCTAGCCTGTGCTGCAACCAAGGGCAATGTCTGGGTTTGTGGCCTTGAAACAGTGGGTGTCTGTGTCTGTGGCAATGTTCATGACCTGTGGCCCATTCTACTACCAAAAGCAATGCTGACATCCCTAGTTTGGGATGCTGCCTTGGGTCATGTTGATATCCTAGGGCTGTGCAGAGATGCCCTGGCCAGTGTACCTACCCCTCTCCTGTGCAGTGTTGAAGACCTTGATCACATCATGTAGTTATGAGTAAGCTTGTGCTCAGGGAATGAGTACAGGAGGGAGTGAACTGTCAGGTTGACCAACTCAGGTATCAACGAGGCCCAGATCCAAAACTGCCCACTCCAAAGCCTACATTATCTAGGAATTGCTAGAGTAGATGAAAGAGCTGGTCCTCCAGAACCAAAGCAGTAAGATCACCACACCACAGAGAGACAACAAAAATATCCAAGAATATCCCTAGAGAGTATCAGTAAAAGCCAGAGGCCTTGATACAGACAAAAGACTTGCTGAAATGAACATTTGCAAGGAACGCTGTTTGTACAAAAGGGTATGCTGTGTGATACAATATGACACACAGCAACTTCCATTGCCAAATATGTTTGAATATTTGTTTTGATGGGGGGCAGGGTATTGAAAGGGCAGAGGATGGGTACGGAGGGACAGGGAGATTAGTGAGTCAGGATGCATGATATAAAATGTACAAAGAATCAGTAAAAAGTGAAAAACAAAAATGAAAAAGATTTGATTACATATTGTCATTCATTTTTTTAAAAACTGATGCCTAATAAAAGGAAAATTAAACTGCCCTATTTTGTTCTTTCTGTGTGGAGTGAGTTTTCAAAAACATGTAATCTTGAAAGCCTTCACCTAAATAAAATCATATTGAAAAAAAGTATTGAATGCAAAGTTGAAATTACTTAAAGGAATGAAAATGCAGAACTCTTCTTTTGAAGAAACTTGAAAGAGGACCAAAAAAGCATCTGTATCAAAGAAGCTGAGTTTTGGGAGATGATGTGAGATATATGATTTTTTTCACATAGATACTTGAAGGCATACTGGAAAAAAATATTAATGTGATCATGTTACGTTTCTAAATTGAAAGTGTCATATAAAAATTAACTGGTACATCTCAATTAAATCCCTTCAAGGTGAGTGGTGGTAATTAACTACCATAGATTAGAAATGCATTAGATATTATTAGTGACAATAGTTATTGCCATAGTAACATGAGCACCACAGGCCTCAAACCAAAATCCTTTCTGAAGGAAAATGTTCAATGTTTTAATGAGCATTCTCTGTGAAACTAGATCTAAATTGTGCCCTGTGTGCTCACTTCTTCAGGAAACATTTGAACTCAGTATTGCTTTATTCTTGTTAAGGGTGTATTGTACAGCACATTTGAGTCACCCATAACAGCATGGGGTAATTTAGGCTGATATTGCAATTACATGTAGATTTCACCATCTGGGTCAAGTAAATGAATTTTAAATAAGCTTATTCCCTTCTGAAGCATTGCTGTGCTTAACAAAGAACGAAGACAATGTAAGCCACTTTTGAAACTGTGCCCTTGATGGCTACTGTTTAGTGAGTGGGTGTTTGATGCCCATGCTCCATAGGAAAACTATGGTCTGTAGCTTTATTGGTGCTCTAATCTTCAGTTACACACTCCAATGGCATATTACTAGACAGCCTATAATGAGTATAGTATATTCAAACAGTCTCCCTAACTGTAATCAAATCCTGAATTAAAAACTGGAATAAATTTAATGTCACAATATTTAAAAGCATGAATCTTACCTGTGACAAAGTTTTGTTGTAGATTAGATTCTTTCTGTCATGAACTTAGTCAATGCCTATTTTTTCACAGTATCATCTCTGCAGTTAATACTCAATTGGTGTGGTTTAAAGTTATAGGAAACAAACACACAGAGAGGCATTAACATTAATATTTTAAAATTATGTATTGTGCAAATAGAACAAAACATGCCTCCAAACCTAACATTGCCCTTCATAAATTACAAGCAAGTCATTTCAGTTCTTTATACTCAGCCTTTACCTGTAACACAGTGGACAACAGCACATATTTTAGTAAGTTTTATATTTATTATATTTATTTATATTTATCATCAAAGACATTTAAACATGTGGTAATATTGAATTTATATGCCAGAAATTTGAATATAAAATGTTTGAAAATAGATAACTTTTAAATCATTAACAAGAATTAATTAGGGAGAAAGGAAAGCATCTTAACGGTTGGTTTGGTGATAAGGTTCAACAGTGGTAATTTGAAGTCTGGCAATTTGAATTCTACCACAGAAAGCCCCAAACATACACTCACACACTATACATATATTAAATTATCATATGTATTATATATATATATAAGCATATAATTATTTATATGATTTTCACACACACACACACACACACACACACACACACACACACACACACACACATACATTTGAAGCACTCAGAAGGCAACCCATGAACTGAGCTTACACACGGAATGACAATATCAAAACAAGATCTGTTCTGTCTCAAAAAGGTAGAAATAGAGAACTGAGTGTCATGTGCTTATCTTCACACCCACATTCATAACTACAATAACAAAAATAATAAAGGAACTCTTAGATTTAAGCCTAATGGAATGAGGATAAAAAGAGGTCTAGAAGAAGAGAAAAGAGGAAAACCTAGAAAGGAAGTCAGGAACTATATATATAAGTATCAACAACAGACTACAAGATTGTAGGAGTAGATTATACCTTAGAAGATATTGGCACAGTGGTTAAGGAAATTCAAAATGTAAAATATTCCTAGCCCAAAACATCCAGGAATTCCAGGGCACAATGAGAAGACCAAATCTAAGAATAATAATAGGAATAGAAGAGAGCAAAGATTCACAGTTCAAAGGACCCAAAAATGTCTTCAACAAAATCATAGAAGAAAACTTCCACAATCTAAATGAAGAGATGGCCATACATGTGCCAGAAACCTATAGAAAACCAAAAAAGATTGGATCAGAAAACAATCCTCTCATCACATAAATAATAAAAACGCTAAATGCATAGAACAACAAAGAATATTAAAAGCTGTATGGTAAAAACATCACATAACATATAAAGGTAGACCTATCAGAATTACACTAGACTTGTAAACAGAGACTCTAAAACCCAGAACAGCCTGGACAGAGATGCAGACCCTAAGAGAACAAAAATGCCAGCCTAGGATACTATACCTGGCAAAACTCTCAGTCATCATAGATGGAGAAATCAAAATATTCCAGGATAAAACCAAATTTAAACTATCTATCTACAGAAGATTCTAGAAGGAAAACTCCAACACAAGCAGGGTACTGACACCAAAGTGTAAATCTTCTTAAATAGAGAAAAAAGTTTTTAACTATGGATATAATCTGTGTTTGGTTTACTCATACTTATACACATATTATGTAAGCTATATGTGCATATATATGGAAATAGCGGAAAATCAACAGTATTTATCAATAGACCTAAACAGATTTATGTGGAGAACAGTTTTAGAGGAACAGAATACAAAGGACTTAATGGGTCTTCTGAGATATCTGTACCACCTTGCACACCTGATTTTATGAAGCAACGGTAATAGGTCCTGAAAGTACATAGAATACTTGACCCAGTGCTGTGATCTCACAATAGAAACAGAAAACTTTGCTAGCTAGCACTGGTCAACCAGTTATAAATGGTATCTAGATGATAATGTGTATGATACTTAAAGCTATTTTGGAAAAATGTGAAATATGTAAACAACAGGACTATATAGGATTTAAAGGGGGGATTAAGAATTCAACCCCCTAGATAATCACTGTTTTGATAACTCAAGAGTCTTTTGGGGTCCCCAGGGAGAAGTTTATTTCTAGCCAAAAGCAGTGACTGGTTAAAATAAAATTTGAACTCTTCTTGTAGTAAGCTACGTCTTACATAGCCTCTTAGCTATACTGACATTGAATTATAAGGAACAAGATCACCCAAGCTGAAATAGTACACCCAAAGAAACTCTGGTGGAGCTTAGGACACAGCCACATACTATGAGTAGTCTTATTTTTCTTTTTTTTTCCCATTTTTTATTAGGTATTTAGCTCATTTACATTTCCAATGCTATACCAAAAGTCCCCCATACCCACCCACCCCCAGTCCCCTACCCACCCACTCTCCCTTTTTGGCCCTGGCGTTCCCCTGTACTGGGGCATATAAAGTTTGCAAGTCCAATGGGCCTCTCTTTCCAGTGATGGCCGACTAGGCCATCTTTTGATACATATGCAGCTAGAGTCAAGAGCTCCGGGGTACTGGTTAGTTCATAATGTCTTATTTTTCAATGAGATGAAACTCTATGTCCATCCAAAGAGACATATTAACTGCATTGCCTAGGGATACTAATGGATAGCTCTAACATCTTGCCATAATTAAAAATGCTGAATCTCTTCAAGGGTATCTGTGTGTTCTACTTTTTGTAAATCCCTATTACTAAACTAAAACCTACCCCATTGAAGACCTTAGAGATGAAGCACAATGTGTGATATTTTTGAGCAAGAAGGTAATAATGCAAAAGAACTACTTATATTACAGCTTATTGAACTAATTTTTCTTCAGTGTGCTTCAGTCTTTGCCTAAAACACAGAAAAAATGATGGCTTAGAGCAAGTGATTTAGAAACATACAACAAAACCTGGCTTAATAATGGGGATCAAATTAAAATGTAGGAATGTTGAACTATTAAAATGCATTTTCTAATTAACTAATCATTACTCTGAATGTATTCCCAACAATAATTCCAGTAAATTTTAATGTGAATGGAAATCAAAACCATTGAAGAATTTGTGATTGTGATTTTTCTCATAAGTTGGTGAGATCTTAGGGCGTCAAATGCAGTCACAGGAATGGAGACTCTGATAGCAATCAGAATAACTGGATCCCCAGAGACAGAACCCATGTAGCAGTAAATGGTTGCCAAAATCCATTTTGTGTTTAAGTATAATGCTCAACAAAATCCAAACCCCATTTAGAATAATCTGAGCAGAAGCTGGATATTGTGAATCATGCATAAAATGCTAACACAAAAGGGAGGAAGGTAGATTTTAATTTCAAAGCTTGCTTGAGCAATAAATATAATAATAAATTTTCACTAAAATATATTCATAAATAACAAAAGCCTGTTTAAAATACACAGACAAGTGATGATAGTTGATTTTATAGTTTCTAGGAAAAAATGGAGCTTATTAAAATCATCTATATGTTATTTACATATATTATATAATATATAATTATTTAATATGAATTATACATAAGTTACTTGTATGTATATTAAAATCATATATATATATATATATGTATATATATATATATCATATATTTCTGGCTGATGGAAACATTGAGTTTATTCTGAAAAACACTATAATACAAAGCTATACTGGCAAATTAAAATCACCAATAAGTAAAATTTTTGAGAGTGTTCAGTTATCAAAAGTTTAAAAATATTTACTTCCCTTATTGTATTCTTTACAACTCTGACTTACAGACTCAGGAAGAAAGTCTTGGAGTTGCTTAAGCTCAGCATTTCTCACCATGGAATTTTTAAAGATGGTTTCCAGCCCAGTGTTTCCAATACTCTTATCCTAATCAATTTTATCCATTGGGCTCAGTGGAGCTAGCAAAACCACAAGCCATTCAACTGACTTGCCAATAGGAAATAATAGTCAGGCCCAGCTAAGAGGGAAAAAAATATCAACGATTCCCTAGATGCTGTTACACTCCAGCATAAGTAATTTCTAGTTTTATTTTTATCTTAAAGGTTACAGAGGCATATATATATATATATATATATATATATATATATATATATATATATATATATATATATATATATATATGGCATATATAATCAGACACACATACAAAATATTGAATAAATAACTTTATTATTGGAATATTCATTTGTATATTGTGGGAAGTGTATATGATATCTCAAGCAATTTTATCACATGTATGATTTATTGAATTCTCCTTATGCAAGAAAAGAAAATGACAAAAATATTAGAAACAAATATTTTCCTGAATGAGACAGTGTGGGAACTAAAAGGGGACAGGGGAAGAGGGAGGAGGGAGGATAGCCCATGTCTAGCAAGAGTTCCTCCTATGCTCTGGGCAGGCGGACGGATGTGGGAGGGCTGCCAGACTCTTTCCACTCGGCCCCGGATGGGCATCTAAGCCACTGACCCATTTGATGGGTGTGTGGGGGTGGACAAAGGAGCAGCCCCCAAAACCAGAGGGCCCCGGGACGACACCCTGTAGCCCCCAGGGTTATGGGAGAGAGGGCCAAAGGAAAGAGGTTCCCACACAGGCGAGAGTAAGCAGAGAGGCATTCTATGGTTTTAGAGCTTTATTATAGAAAGGCCGGTGGGCAGGGGAAGAGAAAAGGTGGAGAGAGAGAGAGAGAGAGAGAGAGAGAGAGAGAGAGAGAGAGAGAGAGAGAGAGAGAGAGAGAGAGCAGCCATGGCCAAGAGGAGGGAAGGGGAAAAAGGAGAGAGACAGTAGAGAGGAAGAGTAAGAGAAAGGAAGAGAGTAAGAGAGTACGGGGAGTAAGAAGAGTAATAGGAGTAAGAGCAAGAAAGCGAGAGACATGAAAGAGTGAGGTGAGGCCAAGCAGCCACTCTTATGGCATGCTTTTATCTTTACAGTTGCTAGGTAACTGGGAAGGAGTCTAGCCTGAAGGTTAAAAGCTTGGGACATTGCCTACATGACTACTAACCATGCTTCTCTTGTGGGGGCTGAGGGGCCGGTGGGTTCCAGGAGACATGAGAGAACTCCTTCTGTCCCATGTAGGTGAATTATCACCACCTGGTCCTGGGGCTCAGACCTTAGCTCGACTGGAGACCAGACTGCCTTTGCATAGCCCAATGCCTCACAAGACACTTTGTATTATGTTACTACTTTCAGTTCTCAAATACTTGTTAGTTATTTCTATTATAAGCAAATTGATGTTGAAGTCCAATGGAAATAATATCAAAATGGCTTATTTTTTCATTCATTTTAAAATCTTACTACTATAATGGAATGACACATAAAATATGATCCCTCACTAGAAGAAAATTATGTTTTCATGTCTAATTTCCATCAAATTTTATCAATATATATGTTTAAACTTGTTATTCATATTTTCAGTTTCTCAGTAAATTCATGTTTATTCATATATTATTGGTACAATTCTGCCTCCTATATCCATCTACTTCCTATTTCCAGTAACTCATTTTTTACGTGTCAACTTTTTATAATTTCCTCATAAAAAGAATATTTTTCATCTATTCATTTTTGTCTAGCTTATTTCATATGAATTGGTTGTACAAAAGCTCTATGCTTCTATATATTTGCATTTAACTGAAATGCTCTTATGAGGAATGATTGTAATCTTACCAGATCAAAAAAGGCATTACTTTGTCCATACAAAGCATTCACCATTCATCAGTTGACTGGGGCCTATCTGAAGTTTAGATGATACAGTCCCTGCTGTCTACATGCTTCCTTCACTGAGAGAGTTCACTAAGAGATACTGGAAAGAGTACTGGTCTGTTTACCTCTTGCTATGAAGTTTCTATTGGAAGTATTGTTTTAAAATCATAGAACATCATTGCTCTTGATAAAGAATAGTATTAGAGTTAACTGAGGGTCTAACCAATATAAAGCTCATTATTCATGGAGACAGAATGAACAAAATATATGAAAGAAATTCATATGCGAAAGCTATTATTTATTTAAATATGTACAATTTGAGTCCTGATACTATTATGTTGTTGTTGGTGGTGGGGTTTTGTTTTGTTTTGTTTTGTTTTTTCGAGACAGGGTTTCTCTGTGTAGCCCTGGCTGTCCTGGAACTCACTTTGTAGACCAGGCTGGCCTAAAACTCAGAAATCTGCTTGCCTCTGCCTCCCAAGTGCTGGGATTAAAGGTGTGCACCAAAACCGCCCCCTGATATTCTGGTTCAGCTAAATAATTCTCACGTTTTGAAAGGCTTCGTTTAGTAAAGTGAATGAAAATGACATCCATAGACTTCTATATTGGAATACTGACTTAAATCAAGGAGATAACACAGTCAATGGCACACTTCAGTGCTAACTGTCTACTTTTTATGGGTTCTGTGCCCATACTCAGCAACACCTGACTACTAAAACATCAATTTGTGATCAAACTTCCTCTATCACCAATACTTTATAGTATCACACCATTGGGAATATCCTGCTAGATGGTAAATTGCTGTGTTTATAGTTTTAACAACTGTGCAGGTCTATTGATCGCTTAGCAATTTTGAGAACAGAGAAATATATAGAGATCCCATGCCCTCCATACAAGAACAGTGTCTACCTATCAGTACACTTAACACCAAGTACATTTGTTCCAATCCATAAAACTCTGCCACTACATCAGTACCATTCAAAGATCACAGTTTCTATTTGAGTATTCTTATGAGTTTCAACAGTATATTATTACATATAAGCAATTAGCTTTCATATAATTATTTTACAGTTATCATCATCATAATTATGTGTGCATGTGCGAGTGTGTGCATGTGTTTGGTGTGTGTGTGTGTGTGTGTGTGTGTGTGTGTGTATACGTATGTATGTATGCTCATGAACAAATATGTACATACCACGGGGTAAGAGTGTGCAGGTCAAAGAGCAGTTTGCAGGAACATTTTCTATCCTTTTAGCATGAGGACCCATGAATCAAAGCCAGGTCGTGCTGTTTACTGGCAAGTACTTTTTAGTCACTGAGCCATATTACCAGTCCTCAAAACAAAAGAGTTGTTGAAGCTGTCAGATTTAAAGATAAAATCCAGCTTTCTTTTTTACTTTAACAGACACATAATAACTATTATGTAGAAGCAGTGTTATAATGTGATGATTATTGTGTACAGTGATCAAATAGTAATTCTCATCACTATGTTACACCACTTAGATTGAAACACTCAAGCTTCCATATATTTACAACTTGCAAAATAGGCTTTTGATAATAATAATCAGGATAGTATCCTGCATATATTATGAAACTATGGATATGATTTTGTGAAAAATTCCTACCTAATTTCTATATGCTAACTACTGCACCTCAGGGGGGTCATTTACTCCTAGTGATTGAAAGACAGATTTTAAGTTTGCACAAGTGACTGCATGTGGTATTTGACTTTAAGTCTTTAATGGCTTTCACTTAAAACAATGTCACATAACACAATTTGCTTGAAGAAAACAAAGAGTTGCCTTCTGTTTGTGCCTTAGCATTTTCACTTAGAGAAAGTGTGCCAACTGAATTAAATCAGCACATGCAAGGCGTGCTTGCACTTCCATGTTTACTGCTACATTATTCACCATAGGTTGATATTGTTTTAAACTATGTGTGCATCAGGAGATGAATAAAAAAACAAAATGTTGTGGATATGCACTATGAATACTATTCAGCAACAAATCACACATCATGCCTTGTATTTCAAACATGCATAAAAGTACAGAGAACAGTATCATGAATATTTGCATCCCACAACTCAGAATAAAGAATCCTCACAATACCAGTTTTATACATAGATTCACTTATTATCCTTACTAGGCAAATTTCAAGTGAATATCAGATATTACAGTTACATTTAAAATGTACACAATAAAAACTGAGAAGTAGCAAAATATTATGGATTTTTAAAAAACTCATCAAATATAGAATCACTATATAAAATTCCACAATTAATTTACTTCCTACTCTGCTTAACAAATTGTTCAGTACGATCTAATATACAAACTCTGCTATTTAATTTATATATATATATAATCTTTATTAAAATATTCTCACACAATATATTTTATCATATTCCCCTTCTCTAATTCCTTCCACATCTTTCTGAATTGCCACCCTCTCAATTTAGTGCTTTTTCTCATTTAAAAACAAATCAAACACAAGGCACACAAAACAATATAAAAACAAAATAATTATCACAACAAAATAGAAAATAAAAAAATCAAACAAGCAAAATACTAACAAAAAAATACTCACTCAAAACAAAATGAAACAAAAAGTCCACACTCTTTTTGTGTTTGCCCGATAACCTTGGATAGGGGGATGCTGGAGTGGTGGGACAGGAGTGGGTGGGTGGGGGAACACTCTCATAGGCAAAGGGGAGGAGGGAAAAGGCCAGATGTGGGATTGGGGTTTTGTGGAGGGGTAACTGGGAAAGGGATATCATTTAAGATGTAATAGAATTGAATGAGTAATAGAACAAACAACAAAAGCTATCTATAGCTTCTTCAATTAGTATTATTAGTAGCTTCTTCATTTAGTATTGGTAGCTTATGTGTCTACTGCCTCTTTCAGGCTTGAACCTGTTTAAGTCTTATGATTTCATGTATGTATTCATCCTGTTGTGTATGGAACACTCTGTTTTCTTGGAATCATCTATTGCCCTGGGTTTTACAGTACTTTCACCTCTTCCTCATAAATCCTTGAGTTTTTAAGTGAAGGGCTAAATGAAGACTACAATATAAGAGTGACTACTTCAAGGTGTTACACTAGTTGCTCATTGTTTTGCCCAGAGTATCTCTATTAATCTATGGCAAGAAGAAGCTCCTTTGATATGGGTTGAGCTAGGCAGTGATATATATGGATTTAGGAGTATGTCATTAGGAGTCTTTTTGCCTTGTTTCTTTGGTATAATAATAGCATTAAGTGTTCCCTTAGACCCATAATTCATTTAGTTATGCTTAGGTTCTTCAGCACATTTTCAGTATCAGGCCCACAATAAGCTTGGCTACTCCCATAACATGTGCACCACCATTACATCATTATATCTTGAGGTAGGTTACTATTTTATGTAATAGTGTTTGTATCTGGGTGATCTGGATGGTTATCTTTCTCTCCTGGTAGTTTTCAGAGCATCATGAATGTTAGTTCATAGTGGTGAAGATTATAGCAAGGACCCAACTTGACTACTTTAATTTTAAGTGCTATTTTCATGAATACAGCCTTAACAACAGACTGTGAATACTAAGCAATAGTTTTGGAAACAGTTTGTGAGGTTTTAGAGGGTTTATGGATCCCTTTGGCTAGTGACTCAATGACGTGTAAACCATTACTGTCACTGGAGACATTACCCAGTGGCATAAGTTGGAGAATACTTCTATTATTTGGTGTCTCCAATGACATTATTTTCATAGATGTATAGATTTTTGGCAGTCTCTACTGTGTGGGTTTCAATAATTGACTTTAGTTTTATCTGTTCCTCTCCATATTCATTTCTTAACACATTTATTTACTTTAAAATAAATAAAAACCCTAACCAATGGGAAGGTCTTAGCTCACATACAGTATTATAATTTTCTGGATTTTTTTTTTTTTATTTTTTATTTTTTTTAGGCTTGGGTTAGGGAACTTCTTTTTTTTTTTTTAATTAGGTATTTTCCTCGTTTACATTTCCAATGCTATACCAAAAGTCCCCCATACCCACCCCCCCAATCCCCTAATCAACCCACTCCCCCTTTTTGGCTCTGGTGTTCCCCTGTACTGGGGCATATAAAGTTTGCAAGTCCAAAGGGCCTCTCTTTCCAGTGATGGCTGACTAGGCCATCTTTTGATATATATGCAGCTAGAGACAAGAGCTCCGGGGTACTGGTTAGTTCATATTGTTGTTCCACATATAGGGTTGCAGTTCCCTTTAGCTCCTTGGGTACTTTCTCTAGCTCCTCCATTGGGGGCCATGTGACCCATCCAATAGCTGACTGTGAGCATCCACTTCTGTGTTTGCTAGGCCCCGGCATAGTCTCACAAGAGAGAGCTATATCTGGGTCCTTACAGCAAAATCTTGCTAGTGTATGCAATGGTGTCAGCATTTGGAAGCTGATTTTGGGATGGATCCCTGGATATGGCAATCACTAGATGGTCCATCCTTTTGTCACAGCTCCAAATTTTGTCTCTGAAGCTCCTTGCATGGGTGTTTTGTTCCCACTTCTAGGAAGGGGCAAAGTGTCTACACTATGGTCTTCGTTCTTCTTGAGTTTCATGCGTTTAGCAAATTGTATCTTATATCTTGTGTATCCTAAGTTTCTGGGCTAGTATCCACTTATCAGTGAGTACATATTGTGGGAGTTCCTTTGTGATTGGGTTATCTCACTCAGGATGATACCCTCCAGGTCCATCCATTTGCCTAGGAATTTCATAAATTCATTCTTTTTAATAGCTGAGTAGTACTCCATTGTGTAAATGTACCACATTTTCTGTATCCATTCCTTCTTACCAGTTGGAACATCTTCTGGATATATGCCCAGGGGAGGTATTGTGGGATCCTCCAGTAGTAGTATGTCCAATTTTGTGAGGAACTGCCAGACTGATTTCCAGAGTGGTTGTACAAGCTTGCAATCCCACAAAAAAATGGAGGAGTGTTCCTCTTCCTCCGCATCCTCACCAGCATCTGCTGTCACCTGAATTTTTTATCTTAGCCATTCTGACTGGTTTGAGGTGGAATCTCAGGGTTGTATTGATTTGCATTTTCCTGATGATTAAGGATGTTGAACATTTTTTCAGGTGCTTCTCTGCCATTCGGTATTCCTCGGGTGAGAAATCTTTGTTTAGTTCTGAGCCCCATTTTTTAATGGGGTTATTTGATTTTATGGAGTCTACCATCTTGAGTTCTTTATATATATTGGATATTAGTCCCCTGTCCGATTTGGGATAGGTAAAGATCCTTTCCCAATCTGTTGGTGGTCCTTTTGTCTTATTGACAGTGTCTTTTGCCTTGCGGAAGCTTTGCAATTTTATGGGGTCCCATTTATTGATTCTCCATCTTACAGCACAAGCCATTGCTGTTCTATTCAGGAATTTTTCTTCTGTACCCATTTCTTCAAGGATTTTCCCAACTTTCTCTTCTATAAGTTTCAGTGTCTCTGGTTTTATGTGGAGTTACTTAATCCATTTAGATTTGACCTTAGTACAAGGAGATAGGAATGGATCAATTCTCATTCTTCTACATGATAACTGCCAGTTGTGCCAGCACCATTTGTTGAAAATGCTGTCTTTTTTTCCACTGGATGGTTTTAGCTCCCTTGTCAGAGATCAAGTGACCATAGGTGTGTGGGTTCATCTCTGGGTCTTCAATTCTGTTCCATTGGTCTACTTGTCTGTCACTATACCAGTACCATACAGTTTATATCACAATTGTTCTGTAGTACAGCTTTTGGTTAGGCATGGTGTTTCCACTAGAGGTTCTTTTATCCTCGAGAAGAGTTTTTGCTATCCTAGGTTTTTTGTTATTCCAGATGAATCTGCCGATTGCCCTTTCTAATTCATTGAAGAATTGAGTTGGAATTTTGATGGGGATTGCATTGAATCTGTAGATTGCTTTTGGCAAGATAGCCATTTTTACTATATTGATCCTGCCAATCCATGAGCATGGGAGATCTTTCCATCTTCTGAGATCTTCTTTAATTTCTTTCTTCAGAGACTTGAAGGTCTTATCATACAGATCTTTCACTTCCTTAGTTAGAGTCACGACAAGATATTTTGTATTATTTGTGACTATTGAGAAGGGTGTTGTTTCCCTAATTTCTTTCTCAGCCTGTTTATCCTTTGTGTAGAGAAAGGCCATTGACTTCTTTGAGTTAATTTTATATCCAGCTACTTCATTGAAGCTGTTATCAGGCTTATGAGTTCTCTGGTGGAATTTTTAAGGTCACTTATATATATTATCATATCATCTGCAAAAAGAGATATTTTGACTTCTTCCTTTCCAATTTGTATCCCCTTGATCTCCTTTTGTTGTCTAATTGCTCTGGCTAGGACTTCAAGAACAATGTTAAATAGGTAGGGAGAGAGTGGACAGCCTTGTCTAGTCCCTGAGTTAAGTGGGATTGCTTCCAGCTTCTCACCATTTACTTTGATGTTGGCTACTGGTTTGCTCTAGATTGCTTTTATTATGTTTAGGTATGGGCCTTGAATTCCTGATCTTTCCAAGACTTTTATCATGAATGGGTTTTGGATTTTGTCAAATGCTTTTTCTACATCTAACAAGATGATCATGTGGTTTTTGTCTTTGAGTTTGTTTATATACCGGATTACGGTGATGGATTTCCGTACATTGAACCATCCCTTCACCCCTGGGATGAAACCTACTTGGTCAGGATGGATGATTGTTTTGATGTGTTCTTGGATTCGGTTAGCAAGAACTTTATTGAGGATTTTTGCATCGATATTCATAAGGGAAATTGGTCTGAAGTTCTCTATCTTAATTGGGTCTTTCTGTGTTTTTTTTTTTTTTAATCAAAGTAATTGTGGCTTCATAGAATGAGTTGGGTAGAGTACCTTCTGCTTCTATTTTGTGGAATAGTTTGTGAAGAACTGGAATTAGATCTTCTTTGAAGGTCTAATAGAACTTTGCACTAAACCCATTTGGTCTTGGGCTTTTTTGGTTGGGAGACTATTAATGACTGCTTCTATTTCTTTAGGGGATATAGGACTGTTTAGATTATTAACCTGATCTTGATTTAACTTTGTTACCTGCTATCTGTCTAGAAAATTGTCCATTTCATCCAGGTTTTCCAGTTGTGTTGAGTATAGCCTTCTGTATAAGGATCTGATGGTGTTATGGATTTCTTCAGGATCTGTTTTGTTATGTTTCCCTTTTCATTTCTGATTTTGTCTTAGGATGCTTTCCCTGTGTCCTCTAGTGAGTCTGGCTAAGGGTTTATCTATCTTGTTGATTTTCTCAAAGAACTAGCTCCTTGATTGGTTGATTCTTTAAATAGTTCTTCTTGTTTCCACTTGGTTGATTTCACTCCTGAGTTTGATTATTTACTGCCATCTACTCCTCTTGGGTGAATTTGCTTCCTTTTGTTCTAGAGCTTTTAGGTGTATTGTCAGGCTGCTAATGTGTGCTCTCTCTAGTTTGTTTTTGGAGGCACTCAGAGCTATGAGATTTTCTCTTAGAAATGCTTTCATTGTGTCTCATAAGTTTGGGTATGTTGTGGCTTTTTTTTCATTAAACTCCAAAAAGTCCTTAATTTCTTTCTTTATTCCTTCCTTGACCGAGGTATCATTGAGAAGAGTGTTGTTCAGTTTCCACGAGAGTGTTGGCTTTCTATGATTTATTTTGTTATTGAAGATCAGCCTTAGTCCATGGTGATCTGATAGGATGCATGGGACTATTTCAATATCTTTGTATATGTTGAGGCTTGTTATGTGACCAATTATGTGGTCAATTTTGGAGAACGTACAATGGGGTACTGAGAAGAAGGTATATCTTTTTGTTTTAGGAAAAAATGTTCTGTAAATATCTGTTAAGTCCATTTATTTCATCACTTCTTTTAGTTTCACTGTGTCCCTGTTTAGTTTCTGTTTCCATGATCTGTCCATTGGTGAAAGTGGTGTATTGAAGTCTCCCACTATTATTGTGTGAGGTGCAATGTGTGCTTTGAGCTTTACTAAAGTTTCTTTAATGAATGTGGCTCCCTTGTATTTGGAGCATAGATATTCAGAATTGAGAGCTTCTCTTGGGAGATTTTACCTTTGATGAGTATGAAGTGCCCCTCCTTGTCTTTTTTGATTACTTTGGGTTGGAAGTTGATTTTGTTAGATATTAAAATGGCTACTCCAGCTTGTTTCTTCACACCATTTGCTTGTAAAATTGTTTTCCAGTCTTTTAATCTGAGGTAGTGTCTGTCTTTTTCCCTGAGATGAGTTTCCTGTAGGCAGCAAAATGTTGGGTCTTGATTTTGTAGCCAGTTTGTTAGTCTATATAATTTTTTTGGGGAGTTGAGTCCATTGATATTCAGAGATATTAAGGAAAAGTAGTTGTTGCTTCCCATTATTTTTGTTGTTAAAGTTGGCATCTTGTTCTTGTGGCTGTCTTCTTTTAGGTTTGTTGAAGGATTATCTTCTTGCTTTTTCTAGGGCGTGGTTTCCGTCCTTGTACTGTTTTTTTTTTTTTTTTTTTCTGTTATTATCCTTTGAAGGGCTGGATTCGTGGAAAGATAATGTGTGAATTTGTTTTTGTCTTGGAATAATTTGGTTTCTCCATTTATGGTAATTGAGAGTTTGGCTGGGTATAGTAGCCTGGGCTAGAATTCGTGTTCTCTTAGTGTCTGTATAACATTTGTCCAGGCTCTTCTGGCTTTCATAGTCTCTGGTGAAAAATCTGGTGTAATTCTGATAGGCTTGCCTTTATATGTTACTTGACCTTTTTCCCTTACTGCTTTTAGTATTCTATCTTTATTTAGTGCATTTGTTGTTCTGATTATTATGTGTCAGGAGGAATTTCTTTTCTGGTCCAGTCTATTTGGGGTCTGTAGACTTCTTGTATGTTCATGGGCATCTCTTTCTTTAGATTTGGGAAGTTTTCTTCTATAATTTTGTTGGAGATATTTGCTGGTCCTTTGATGTGAAAATCTTCATTCTCATCCACTCCTATTAATCGTAGGTTTGGTCTTCTCATTGTGTCCTGGATTTCCTGGATCTTTTGAGTTAGTATCTTTTTGCATTTTCCATTTTCTTTGATTGTTGTGCCGATGTTCTCTATGGAATCTTCTGCACCTGAAATTCTCTCTTCCATTTCTTCTATCCTGTTGCTGATGCTCACGTCTATGTTTCCAGATTTCTTTCCTAGGGTTTCTATCTCCAGCGTTGCCTCACTTTGGATTTTCTTTATTGTGTCTACTTCCCTTTTTAGGTCTACTATGGTTTTGTTCATTTCCATCACCTGTTTGGTTGTGTTTTCCTGTTTTTCTATAAGGACTTCTACCTGTTTGGTTGTGTTTCCCTGTTTTTCTTTAAGGACTTTTAACTCTTTAGCAGTGTTCTCCTGTATTTCTTTAAGTGAGTTATTAAAGTTCTTCTTGATGTCCTCTACCATCATCATGAGATATGCTTTTAAATCTAGGTCTAGCTTTTCGGGTGTGTTGGGGTGCCCTGGACTGTGCGAAATGGGAGTGCTGGTTTCTGATGATGGTGAGTGGTCCTGGTTTCTGTTAGTAAGATTCTTAGGTTCACCTTTTGCCATCTGGTAATCTCTGGCATTAGTTGTTATAGTTGTTTCTGTTTAGAGATTGTTCTTCTGGTGATTTTGTTACCCTCTATCAGCAGACCTGGGAGACTAGCTCTCTCCTCTGAGTTTCAGTGGTCAGAGCAGTCTCTGCCCGCAAGCTCTCCTCTTTCAGGGAAGGTGCACAGTTATCTGGCATTTGGACCTCCTCCTGGCCGAAGATGAAGGCCCAAAACAGGATCTTTCCGAGAAGCTGTGTTGCTTTGGCCTGTCACAGAAGCCGTTGTTTCAGTAGTCCACACTCTCACCTGTGTAGACTACTTTCCACGGAGTCCTGAAACCAAGATGGCTCTCCCGGATCCTGAGGCAAAGGCCTCCCAGGCTGGGTGGACACCTGTCCTCTGGCCAGGAAGGTGGCCTGTTGTCTGGAGCCGAAAATAATGCCGCCTCAGGAGCTCGGTGGCTCTTGCCTGTCCCAGAAGCTGCTAGTCTCTGTAGTCCACACTTTCACCTGCAGACTGCCCGCCGAGGAGTCCCCGAACAAAAGTGGCTCTCACGGAACCTGAGGCAGAAGCCTCCTGGGCCGGGCGGACAGCTGTCCTCTGGCCCCAAAGGTGGCTGGTTGTCTCTTTCTGGATATTTTTGTTGGTCAATCTTGATAATCAATAACATTGAATTGGCAAGTGCCTTGAAAATTAGAAAAACATGCTCTAGTGTGTATCTGAGAGTGTACACAGAGAACATTGGATTAAAATTGAAGGATTTCCTGTGATATAGACGGTACAACTCTGTAGGCTGAGAGCACAGGTAGATAGAATGAAATACAAAAATATTATGGCCAGCTAATTCTGATAGAATTTTCTCCTTCCTCTTTTGACTACTCTTTGTATTTGATTCTCAAACACTTTCTTCAAGCCATGATGTACTTATTTGAAACTTTTGAAATCAAGTCCCAGGATATGTCTACCCATTGAAACTGCTTGTGTGGTATTTGTTACATTAGTAAATATAAATAAATAAATAAATAAATAAATAAATATGAATAGCTTATTTTTCAACTTGATTGGATTAGAAGTTGCGTGCACAATTTTGTACAGATCATTTTTGGTGTGTCTGTGCAAGAGTTGTTTAGGTATTTGTAGGAAAGTGAATGATAGGAAAAGTTCAATCTTGCATGTAGGGCTCTCTGTCCAATAGGCTTAGGTCACAGAAGAGAATGTAGAGAGAAAAATGCACATTTGTATACACACTTGAACTTTTATGAGTGGGTGTGTTTTTGGTATTGTTATAATCCATTGACACTCCACTCCAGTTTCTCTATCCAGTTGAATGGAGTCTTATGTAAGGAACTCTCCAGGGAGCACACATGCGTTCAGCTTTAAGCAGTGATTCATCACTGATGCAATTAAACAGAGGATTCTAGCTTCTTAGAGTCAGCAGCTGCTAGTTTCTTCAATACTATAACCTGCAGATTGGCCATTTGGGGCCTATCAAAATTCTGGTTGTATAAGCAATCTAATTAATCCTGGCTTATAAAGATGCATGAATCCTTATTGGTTGTTCTTTTTAAAAGAGCCTTGAATAATTTAACACATGCATTAAATACCTTCATAATGTTATACAATTATTATCACTACCTATTTTCATCTTTTTAAATGGAAACTATTATATGTATACCCTTTTCCTCTCTTCCAATTCATTGACAATCAAAATGTTTAATGTGTTACTTATTTTGTTTACTCTAACTACCACATGAATGTAAAGTTCTCAGCAAGTCATGGCATAGGAAAAATGTTTCTATCTGATTAAGAATTAATATCCATATTGATATGATTAAGCAATATTCATTGCCTTTAAAACAAACATGTCTTCTGTGACTATTATGGTTAGATTGATGTGATCTCTGTTACTTTCTCTGTAATTTAAGAATGTTTGGAGCATAGTTATGTTACTTAGAGTGATCACTGGTTGCTTGACACTTTAAACACCAAAGTTAAAGACAGCCTTTTTTCATCTGTTTTGATCATGTTGTACCTTATACTTAGAAAATGTTATTAGAATGTCATATGTCTTTGTACTCATCCTTGTGGTGATTTCTCTTTGATTTCATCATGACCATATATGGAAGATTTGTTGTTCACTGGGATTCACTTATGCATTATTTTATCTTCAGCTCTCTGAGTTTTGCATCAATTGTTTTTTGCTCCTGAGATTCACAATGTGTCAGATAACAGAATTCTGTTGTGGACTGGTACACCCAAATCTGAAACAGAAGTCTTATCACTATATTATTCTCAGGTAGATTCTAGTAGAAATGATTTGACCTCTGTCTTAAACAACTATACTGTGTGTGTTAGTGTAATCACACCATTTGAGATGAGATTTATGAACTTACCACTATGCCCTGTGTTCCTGTAAGCAAGTGGCACTTCAGTATCAGAAAGTGTGCTTGCTATACATTGCTTTGAGATAATATCTATGACAATCAATTTATGAAGAAGAAATATTCAAGTCTAATTACAATTTTAATTCTAAGTACCATAGAATTTTATGCCTGTATCAGGGACAGCCCAAAAATATGCTCAATTTATAGATAAAAGGGAATAAGTGTATTGTAGAGGAGATAATGCAGAAGAATAAAACAAGGGAGAAATAAGTGTACTATTTCTAGAAGATTGACCATTGGACTCCAGTTTACAGTTCCTACCATCTCACATTTTGTAGGTATTACATCCTAGACCATGACTATATCACAGGAAACATTGGAAGTTTCCTATGGTACAAATTATAATAGCAGATTTTATTACAAAAAAATGTAAAAAATTGTACTCATTTCTGCCCAGTACCTGTGAGTTATGAGTAAAGGACAGGAGTTATTTCAAGTGTCAGGCTTGGCTATTTTATCAGAATTTTTTCTAGATGAAAAACTACAATGTTCTTTAATAAAAAAGGCTCTTCTTTCTTTCTTTCTTTCTTTCTTTCTTTCTTTCTTTCTTTCTTTCTTTCTTTCTTCGATAGTTTTGCAAAACAGAATAGACATGAGTGGAAACCAAATGATTCAGTGCAGAGCATTTGCCATAAAGAAGGCATCCTAATGACCAAGCGCATTAGTGCTGTCTGTATTTTACTTGAATTTCCATAGAAAATGTATTTGGGATAAATTTATATCAATTAATAAGAATTTGCAAAACCTAATAAACATGGAAAAAGAATTTAGGACTGTATACATTTTACATTTTGGGGATGTGTTGGTCATTTTAATTTATTTTCTTGCATTTCTTTCATTAAATGTGTATTATTTGAAGTACTTGTGGAAGTAAACCATGAATACTGATGATATCAACTTCTCCAAGTACTGCTAGTGACTGAGGCCCATCTCCCCCCACATGCTGTGCTTCTTTATATTTATCCAGTTTAATTGGTACTGCACAAGTGCACACAGATAGGTAGCCATTCACTGAAGTTTGGTAATCTAAAAGTGCTATGTCCACAAATTGATTCTTCCTCCCAAAATAGCTTTCTCTGTGAATAATTTTACCTATAGCCATGTGTCCTCCACATGTAACCCTCCTCAAACCAACCTAGAATCTTAATTGTCTTGATCTTGTACAGATCCTGTGAAAGTAACCTCTCTCCTTGTTAGCTGATATATGTGACAGCCAAGCCATGTCCATGGTTCAGCACTGCACAGCTCTAGCCCTGTCTCCAAGCTCTTATCTCCTTCTTCCACCGTTTTCAATAGGTTCCATATACCTGGAAATGTGGGGGCTAATGTAGATGACACATTTGCAGCTGAGTCATTTATACTCAGAACTTTGACCAGTTACCAAAATCCTCTGTATAAAGCTTACTGGCCAAAGCACATACATTTATGAATACAAATATAAATATTTCAATGACAGTTTGATATCTTTACCATTTAGTCAAACAATGGTAGTCTACAGCCCCACCCATCACACATCTTCCCAGTCTATGTTCTCCCTAATCATGGGCATTTGATCAGGTTTACAGTGGAAGTATGACTCCTTCTGATAATCAATCAGAAAGCTAATATACATTCCCATAACTTCCAGACCTCTATTGAAATAGTGCTCTAACTTTTGCAAGTAGATCAGTACTAGATGAGATCCTTGATTCGTTTTCTGCTCTAGAAGCCTTGATCACACCTTCTGGTACTACATCAGCATCCATAGAGACATATGTTTTGGCTAAGTTCAATATTTGTTTCTTCACATTCTGAATCAAAAGTGAGTGGTGTCTTCAACACCAACACCATGTCATCCAACTAATGGATAACACAAGAGCAATACAAATATTCTGTTGTTTTGAGTATCTCTGGGGACTTCCTAGGAAATAGCTTGTAGGGGATGGTCCATAGCTTGTGCTGAGATTTTTGTTTAACAATTCATTCTTACTGATAGTAACGTGTCCACATGTATAGTGTGCTTATTTTCAAAACCTCTTTTAAAAAAAAAATATTTTTCCCTTCCAGTCTGAGCAGCACCGGAGTAGCTAGGGCGCACAGGCGGCTGACTACAGCCAGCTACCCACAACACCCGCCAAGCGATCTTCAGACTTCTGGTGAGTCCCAGGACTCCGCGGAGGGCAGCCTGTAGACAACCAGCCACCTTCGGGGCCAGAGGACAGGTATCCGCAGGCCTGGGAGGCTTCTGCCTCAGGTTTCCTCGGTAGTCATCTCGGTTCCAGGACTCCTCTGCGGGCAGTCTGCAGGTGAGAGTGAGGAATACAGAGGCTAGCAGCTTCTGGGACAGGCGAGAGCTTCTGAGGCAGCGCCATTTTCGGCTCCAGACAACCAGCCACCTTCGGGGCCAGAGGACAGGTGTCCGCCTGGCCCGAAAGGCTTCTGCCTCAGGTTCCGCGGGAGCCATCTCAGTTCCAGGACTCCACGGCGGGCAGTCTGCCGACAACCAGACACCTTTGGGGCCAGAGGACAGGTGTCCGCCGGCCTGGGAGGCTTCTGCCTCAGGTCTCATGGGAGCCATCTCGGTTCTGGGACTCTGTGATGGGCAGTCTGCAGGTGAGAGTGAGGAATACAGAGACTAGCAGCTTCTGGGACAGGCGAGAGCTTCTGAGGTGGCGCCATTTTCGGCTCCAGACAACCAGCCACCTTTGGGGCCAGAGGACAGGTGTCCGCCCGGCCTAGGGGGCTTCTGCCTCAGGTTCCGCGGGAGCCATCTTGGTTCCTGGACTCTGCAGCGGGCAGTCTGCAGGTGAGAGTGTGGACTACAGAGGCTAGCAGCTTCTGGGACAGGCGAGAGCCACAGAGCTTCTGAGGTGGTGCCATTTTCTGCTCCAGACAACCAGCCACCTTTGGGGCCAGAGGACAGGTGTCCGCCTGGCCCAAGAGGCCTCTGCGGAAAGTAGTCTACACAGGTGAGAGTGTGGACTACTGAAACAACTGCATCTGTGACAGGCCAAAGCAACACAGCTTCTGGGAAAGATCCTGTTTTGGGCCTTCATCTTCGGCCAGGAGGAGGTCCAAAGGCCAGATAACTGTGCACCCTCCCTGAAAGAGGAGAGCTTGCCTGCAGAGACTGCTCTGACCACTGAAACTCAGAGGAGAGAGCCAGTCTCCCAGGTCTGCTGATAGTGGGTAACAAAATCACCAGAGAAATAATCTCTAAACAGAGACAACTATAACAACTAACTCCAGAAATTACCAGAAGGCGAAAGGTAAACGTAAGAATCTTACTAACAGAAAACAGGACCACTCACCATCATCAGAACGCAGCACTCCCACTTTGCCCAGTCCAGGGCACCCCAACACACCCGAAAAGCTAGACATGGATTTAAAAGCATATATCATGATGATGGTAGAGGACATCAAGAAGGACTTAAATAACTCACTAAAAGAAATACAGGAGAACACTGCTAAACAGGTAGAAGACATTAAAGAGGAAGTACAAAAATCCCTTAAAGAATTGCAGGAAAACACAACCAAACAGGTAGAAGACATTAAAGAGGAAGCACAAAAATCGCTTAAAGAATTGCAGGAAAACACAACCAAACCGGTGATGGAATTGAATAAAACCATCCAAGACCTAAAAAGGGAAGTAGACACAATAAAGAAAACCCAAATTGAGGCAATGCTGAGATAGACCCTAGGAAAGAAATCTGGAACCATAGATGTGAGAATCAGCAATAGAATACAAGAGATGGAAGAGAGAATCGCAGGTGCAGAAGACTCCATAGAGAACATTGGCACAACAATCAAAGAAAATGGAAAATGCAAAAAGATCCTAACTCAAAACATCCAGGAAATCCAGGACACAATGCGAAGACCAAACCTGTGAATAATAGGAAGGGATGAGAATGAAGATTTTCAACTCAAAGGACCAGCAAACATCTTCAACAAAATTATAGAAGAAAACTTCCCAAATTTAAAGAAAGTGATGCCCATGAACATACAAGAAGCCTACAGAACTCCAAATAGACTGGACCAGAAAAGAAATTCCTCCGGACACATAATAATCAGAACAACAAATGCACTAAATAAAGAAAGAATACTAAAAGCAGTAAGGGAAAAAGGTCAAGTAACATATAAAGGCAGGCCTATCAGAATTACACCTGACTTCTCACCAGAGACTATAAAAGCCAGAAGAGCCTGGACAGATGTTATACAGACGCTAAGAGAACACAAATTCCAGCCCAGGCTACTATACCCGTCCAAACTTTCAATTACCATAGATGGAGAAACCAAAGTATTCCACGACAAAACCAAATTCACACATTATCTTTCCACGAATCCAGCCCTTCAAAGGATAATAAGAGGAAAAAAAAAAAAAACAGTATGAGGACAGAAACCACGCCCTAGAAAAAGCAAGAAGATAATCCTTCAACAAACCTAAAAGAAGACAGCCACAAGAACAAATTGCCAAATTTAACAACAAAAATAATGGGAAGCAACAACTACTTTTCCTTAATATCTCTGAATATCAATGGACTCAACTCCCCAATAAAAAGATATAGACTAACAAACTGGCTACATAAACAAGACCCAACGTTTTGCTGCCTACAGGAAACTCATCTCAGGGAAAAAGACAGACACTACCTCAGAGTAAAAGGCTGGAAAACAATTTTCCAAGCAAATGGAGTGAAGAAACAAGCGGGAGTAGCCATTCTAATATCTAACAAAATCGACTTCCAACCCAAAGTTATCAAAAAAGACAAGGAGAGGCACTTCATACTCATCAAAGGTAAAATCTTCCAAGAGGAACTCTCAATTCTGAATATCTATGCTCCAAATACAAGGGCAGCCACATTCATTAAAGAAACTTTAGTAAAGCTCAAAGCACACATTGCACCTCACACAATAATAGTGGGAGATTTCAACACACCACTTTCACCAATAGACAAATCAGGGAAACAGAAACTAAACAGGGACACAGTGAAACTAACAGAAGTGATGAAATAAATGGACTTAACAGATATCTTCAGAACATTTTATCCTAAAACAAAAGGATATACCTTCTTCTCAGCACCTCATGGTACCTTCACCAAAATTGACCACATAATTGGTCACAAAACAGGCCTCAACATATACAAAAATATTGAAATAGTCGCATGCATCCTATCAGATCACCATGGACTAAGGCTGATCTTCAATAACAAAATAAATAATAGAAAGCTAACATTCACGTGGAAACTGAACAACACTCTTCTCAATGACACCTCGGTCAAGGAAGGAATAAAGAAAGAAATTAAGGACTTTTTGGAGTTTAATGAAAATGAAACCACAACATACCCAAACTTATGGGACACAATGAAAGCATTCCTAAGAGGAAAACTCATAGCTCAGAGTGCCTCCAAAAAGAAACTAGAGACAGCACACATTAGCAGTTTGACAACACACCTAAAAGCTCTAGAACAAAAGGAAGCAAATTCATTCAAGAGGAGTAGAAGGCAGGAAATAATCAAACTCAGGGGTGAAATCAACCAAGTGGAAACAAGAAGAACTATTCAAAGAATCAACCAATCAAGGAGCTGGTTCTTTGAGAAAATCAACAAGATAGATAAACCCTTAGCCAGACTCACTAGAGGGCACAGGGAAAGCATCCTACTTAACAAAATCAGAAATGAAAAGGGAAACATAACAACAGATCCTGAAGAAATCCAAAACACCATCAGATCCTTCTACAAAAGGCTATACTCAACAAAACTGGAAAACCTGGATGAAATGGACAAGTTTCTAGACAGATACCAGGTACCAAAGCTAAATCAAGATCAGGTTAATGATCTAAACGGTCCTATATCCCCTAAAGAAATAGAAGCAGTTATTAATAGTCTCCCCACCAAAAAATGCCCAAGACCAGATGGGTTTAGTGCAGAGTTCTATAAGACCTTCAAAGAAGATCTAATCCCAGTTCTTCACAAACTATTCCACAAAATAGAAACAGAAGGTACTCTACCCAACTCATTCTATGAAGCCACAATTACTCTGATACCTAAACCACAAAAAGACCCAACAAAGATAGAGAACTTCAGACCAATTTCCCTTATGACTATCGATGCAAAAATCCTCAATAAAGTTCTTGCTAACCAAATCCAGGAACACATCAAAACAATCATCCATCCTGACCAAGTAGGTTTCATCCCAGGGATGCAGAGATGATTCAATATATGGAAATCCCTCAACGCAATCCAGTATATAAACAAACTCAAAGACAAAAACCATGTGATTATCTCGTTAGATGCAGAGAAAACATTTGACACAATCCAACACCCATTCATGATAAAAGTCTTGGAAAGATCAGGAATTCAGGCCCATACCTAAACATAATAAAAGCAATCTACAGCAAACCAGTAGCCAACATCAAAGTAAATGGTGAGAAGCTGGAAGCAATCCCACAAAAATCAGGGACTAGACAAGGCTGTCCACTCTCTCCCTACCTATTCAACATTGTACTTGAAGTCCTAGCCAGAGCAATTAGACAACAAAAGGAGATCAAGGGGAAACAAATTGGAAAGGAAGAAGTCAAAATATCACTCTTTTCAGATGATATGATATTATATATAAGTGACCCTAAAAATTCCACCAGAGAACTCCTAAGCCTGATAAACAGCTTCAGTGAAGTAGCTGGATATAAAATTAACTCAAAGAAGTCAATGGCCTTTCTCTACACAAAGAATAAACAGGCTGAGAAAGAAGTTAGGGAAACAACACCCTTCTCAATAGTCACAAATAATATAAAATACCTTGGCATGACTTTAACTAAGGAAGAGAAAGATCTGTATGATAAGAACTTCAAGTCTCTGAAGAAAGAAATTAAAGAAGATCAGAGAAGATGAAAAGATCTCCCATGCTCATGGATTGACAGGATCAATATAGTAAAAATGGGTATTTTGCCAAAAGCAATCTACAGATTCAATGCAATCCCCATCAAAATTCCAACTCAATTCTTCAACAAATTAGAAAGGGCAATCTGCAAATTCATCTGGAATAACAAAAAACCTAGGATAGCAAAAACTCTTCTCAAGGATAAAAGAACCTCTGGTGGAATCACCATGCCTGACCTAAAGCTGTACTACAGAGCAATTGTGATAAAAACTGCATGGTACTGGTATAGTGACAGACAAGTAGACCAATGGAATAGAATTGAAGACCCAGAAATGAACCCACACACCTATGGTCACTTGATCTTTGACAAGGGAGCTAAAACCATCCAGTGGAAAAAAGACAACATTTTCAACAAATGGTGCTGGCACAACTTGTTGTTATCATGTAGAAGAATTCCAATCGATCCATTCCTATCTCCTTGTACTAAGGTCAAATCTAAGTGGATCAAGGAACTTCACTTAAAACCAGAGACACTGAAACTTATAGAGGAGAAAGTGGGGAAAAGCCTCAAAGATATGGGCACAGGGGAAAAATTCCTGAATAGAACAGCAATGGCTTGTGCTGTAAGATCGAGAATCGATAAATGCATAAAATTGCAAATCTTCTGCAAAGCAAAAGACACTGTCAATAAGACAAAAAGACCACCAACAGATTGGGAAAGGATCTTTACATATCCAAAATCGGATAGGGCACTAATATCCAATATATAAAAAGAACTCAAGAAGGTGGGCTCCAGAAAATCGAATAACCCCATTAAAAATGCGGCTCTGAGCTGAACAAATAATTCTCACCTGAGGAATACCGAATGGCAGAGAAGCACCTGAAAAAATGTTCAACATCCCTAATCATCAGGGAAATGCAAATCAAAACAACCCTGAGATTCCACCTCACACCAGTCAGAATGGCTAAGATCAAAAATTCAGGTGACAGCAGATGCTGGCGAGGATGTGGAGAAAGAGGAACACTCCTCCATTGTTGGTGGGATTGCAAGCTTGTACAATCACTCTGGAAATCAGTCTGGCGGTTCCTCAGAAAATTGGACATAGTACTACTGGAGGATCCCGCAATACCTCTCCTGGGCATATAACCAGAAGATGTCCCAACCGGTAAGAAGGACACATGCTCCACTATGTTCATAGCAGCCTTATTTATAATAGCCAGAAGCTGGAAAGAACCCAGATGCCCCTCAACAGAGTAATGGATACAGAAAATGTGGTACATTTACACAATGGAATACTACTCAGCTATTTAAAAAAATGAATTTATGAAATTCCTAGGCAAATGGATGGACCTGGAGGGTATCATCCTGAGTGAGGTAACCCAATCACAAAGGAACTCGCACAATATGTACTCACTGATAAGTGGATATTAGCCCAGAAACTTTGGATCCACAAGATATAAGATACAATTTGTTAATCTCATGAAACTCAAGAAGAAGGAAGACCAAAGTGTGGACACTTTGCCCCTTCCTAGAAATGGGAACAAAACACCCATGGAAGGAGTTACAGAGACAAAATTTGGAGCTGCGAGGAAAGGATGGACCATCTAGTGATTGCCATATCCAGGGATCCATCCAATAATCAGCTTCCAAACGCTGACACCATTGCATACACTAGCAAGATTTTGCTGAAAGGACCCAGATATAGCTGTGTCTTGTGAGACTATGCCAGGGCCTAGCAAACACAGAAGTGGATGCTCACAGTCAGCTAGTGGATGGGTCACACGGCCTCCAATGGAAGAGCTAGAGAAAGTACCCAAGGAGCTAAGGGGAACTGCAACCCTATAGGTGGAACAACAATATGAACTAACCAGTACCCTGGAGCTCTTGTCTCTAGCTGCATATGTATCAAAAGATGGCCTAGTTGGCCATCACTGGAAAGAGAGGCCCTTTGGACTTACAAACTTTATATGCCCCAGTACAGGGGAACACCAGGGCCAAAAAAGGGGGGGGGAGTGGGAGGGTAGGGGATCGGGGGGGGGTGAGTATGGGGGATTTTTGGGATATCATTGGAAATGTAAACGAGGAAAATACCTAATAAAAAAAATAAATTAAAAAATATATATTTTTATTATAGTCCAGTCATCCACCCTTTCCTGGTCCCCTTTCCCACAATTCCTCATCCTATTACCCCTTCCCCCTGTTGGATGTCTCTCCCCACGCCCTTGTTATCAGGTGTCCACACTCCATGGGGCCTCAAGAGGGTTAGAGGCATCTTCTCACACTAAGGCCAGACCCAGCAGTCCTTTGCTATATATGTGTCATGGGCCTCTGACCAGCTCCTGTATGCTGCCTAGTTGATGGCTCATTGAATAAGACATTTCAGGGGTCTGGGTTAGTTGAGACTGCAAGTCTTCCAATGGGGTTGCCCTTCTCATCAGCTTTTGACAGTCTTACCTTAATTCAGTCACAGGGGTCCACGACTTCAGTTTATTTATTGGGTATAAGTATCAGCTTCTGATTCAGTAAGCTGCTAGGTTGGCCTCTCAGAGGACAGCCATGCTAGGCTCCTGTCTGTAAGCACAACATAGCATCAGTTACAGTGTCAAGCCTTGGAGCCTTCCCTTCAGATGGATCACAAGTTGGGCCTGGACCTCCTTTCCTAAATCTCCTCTCCGTTTTTGTCCTTTCAGACAGGAACAATTTTGAGTCATAGTTTTTGACTGTGGGATGGCAACCACGTTCCTCCACTTAATGCCTTGTCTTTCCACTGGAAGTGGACACTACAAATTTCCTTTCCCCACTATTGGGCATTTCATCTAAGGTCCTTCCATTTGAGTCATAAGAATCTCTCACCTCCCAAGTGTCTGGTACTTTCTAGAGGGTCCCCCAACTCACACTCTCTGGGGTTGCAAATTTCAATTCATTCTTCTGTCCCTCAGGGCTCCTCTCCTGTCACCCTTGGACTCCCCATACCTGATTATGTTTTCCTTTCCCCCTTCCCTTCTCCTTTACCACCCATTTCCCTCCCTCACTCTGTCTCTAGTGATAATTTTCTTCTCCCTCCCAAGTGGGATTAATCATCCTCTCTTAGGCCCTTTTGCTTCTTGAGTTCCATGGATTATATTGTAGGTATTCTCTCCTTTTTGGCTAATATCCACTGATTAGTGAATGCATAACATACAAGTTCTTTGGGGTCTGAATTACATTACTCAGGATGATATTTTCCAGTTACATTCATTTGCCAGCAAAACTCACAATGTACTTTTTTCTTAATATTTGAGTAATATTTCATTGTGTAAATGAACCACATTTTCTGTATCCATTCTTCATTTGAGGGACATCTGTGATTATCATTCTGATTTTAATAAGATAGAGCATCTCAAATTAGCTATAATTTGAGCAGTCTTGATATCTAAACAAAAAACAATTTAAAATGTTTATTTGCCATTTATATTTTCTTTTATGAGAACTTGTTTTTGTCTTACCATTTATTGATTGATAATTTGGGTATTTTCTATGATCAGGTTTTACAATTATTTATGTATATTAGGTATTGATTCCCTGTCTAAAATATAGCTGGTAAATATTGAATTGGGTAAATTGCTTGCTTACTTTACTGATAGTTTCCTTTGAAATGCAGAAATATTTGACAAGGGTAACAAAGAACTAAACTGGAAAAATAAACAGATTATTTAATTCTTGGTGCTTGAAAATCCAAATTGCCATGGGCAGAAAAATAAAATTTAAATGAGTATCTCTCACATTACCAAAAAGTTAAACTAAATATATTTTATGGATCAATGTATTTTTTTTACAATCTTTAAATATGGAATTGAAATCATTATTTAAACATGTACCCAAGATAATTATATCATTCCAGAGCTGTAATTATCATAATTGACACATTAACACATTATTCTTATCAAAACCAATGGAAGATATTCAGAATAGAATAACCTATTCCTTTCCCTGATTTCTTTGATTTTCAAATATTGATGCTTCCAGTATTCTGAAAATCTAATTGTTTAGCTTTTTCTCATTTACTCATGAATTTAAGAGGCACCGATATATTGGGATATATGTAGCTTATACCACTCATGATGAAACTTCAGAGATTAAGGGATATTATTGTGCACATACTCCTTTTTCCATCAAGCTCTCATTTCATCCCCACAGCAAACTATTTAGATTTATGGATTATTATTTGTTACCATCCTCCAATAAAATAGTTGATTGGCAAACAACAGAAACACTTGTCCACTTATTCTACAAAATCATTTTACAGTCAAGTTGTAGGCTGACTTGATTAATCCTGAGGGCCAGCAGAAACAATCTATCCTATGTCTCTGCCATAGTAATTTCTGACTTGCTAGAACAATGTTATCTGAGTACTCTGTATTTGCTTCCTTCCTTCAGTCAAACAAGAATAGAAGACTTTCTGTGACCATGATATGAGGTACTTCAAGATACTTTTGATGTCTGCTCCTATCCTCCCTGAAGCTCCAAAATTGACTTGTTCCATTAGTTTAGTTCTCCATTTCTGCTGCTGACAGAGCTGACATTGTTTTTTTGTTGTTGTTTTGTTTGTTTGTTTGTTTTTGTGTGTGTATGTGGGTAGATCTTTTCAAAATCTTACTGTATCTCTGTGAGAGTTTTTACAATGATGTTCATCCCTGTTTCTGTGCTTAAACAGGATAGTTTAGTTGGACTTTGTATAATTATTTTCTGTTATACACTGTGTAATATTGTTCACTAATTCACTGTTTATTGTTTAATTTACTTTTTAGTAGACACACTGCTTTAAATAAACTAACATCCTCTATACTGTGTGGCTTTTTGATTCATTCATAGTTTGAACTATTAGAGTGAATTGCACTATATATCTTTCAAATTGTAACTAAAAAGAGATTTAATGATTCATAAAAATAAAATTATATAACCAACACTTTCTGTATTAGAATACAAAAAAATATCCTTAGTCATATTTTTCTACAGATACTTTACAACCAAGCCCCCATGCAACTAATTAAACATATTATTATCTAAATTTAGAATCTCTTATGGTAACTCATGAAATAAATAGATTTTTAGGGAAACAGTGAGAGTTACAGGATTTGCATAGATAAATAGTTTAATTTTCAATAATTTTTAGGAGTCATTTGTTATATAAAATTAAATAATAAAAACTGTGACAAATACCTCTATTTTTCTCCCACAACAAACCCAGTTTCTAAAAAATCCTTTGATATCCAGTTTCCATATCGATTATTATTCATTATACTTTCTATGTTGAATTTTCTAACCCTACAAGGCAAATTTCCAATAGACCTTAACATGTTTTCCCTTTCATTTAAGAGGGATAAATGCTCCAGCATGCATGCTGATGGAAATTAATTTCATTTAAATGCTCTCAGGCTAGCTCTCTGCAAGTGTAAATACTCCTACTGCATATTTTGTTGCCAAAGGTTTTTTATCACTAGCAGGGACTCTGACTAGATTATGAGAAAGTACCAAAGCACTAATGAAAAAAAAAAGTAATCTCCTTTCTCTATCACATTATCCAAAGTATCAGCCACACCATCACATTAACAAGAAAATCTATCCACTTTCCAGGAAGGTTTCCTACATAGTGTTGTACTAATGTCAAGTGATGGAAAGATGATCACATCTAATGAGCAAGATTAAGTCCCAGAACAGGTTTGTGAATGATGATTAGTCTTGTGCACACAGCAGGGAATTCATAACTGGAAAGTGAATCCTGAGGCAGCCTTGAAGTCTCTTTCCAAGATACATATAAAATAAGCAATAGATACACTATTTTAACAGTTTAGCCAACTTTCCATTACATCAATAATCTTATTCAATATTTTATATGCTTAATACATAACATTTAGAATTTGAATTTAAAATTTGCCTAAATATCCCACTGATAAATAACTTACACAATGTAGGATACTATAGTTTTCTTGTGAAATTTTAAGAGTTTTATCAAGTGTGTGGATCTGTATAGCCACCATTCTATTTGATGTATAGAAGGAATTTCATAGAGACATCTTATAATGAATCCTGTGTCCCTCTAGCCTACAGTTACACAGAATAGTGATGACCAGTTTCTTTGTTTGTACTTTTTCACTGTTTTATGTAAATGGATGATTATGTACTCTTTTCAACCTGGGCTTTTATATTAGCAGAGCTTTTAAAAAAATTGAGAAAATATTTATTTGAATGAAAATGTCTATTATATCTATTATACTTATTAAAGAAGTATTTCTATAATCACAACCTGATTATAGACACCAATTGAATATAAACACAAATTCTCTTTTGAAATTTATGGCTCTTTTAAATATGGCTTCCAGGAACATTTGGAAATGTATTTTAGAATAGAAAAATATATTCTTTATTGGAGAAATACTAACTAATAAAATTTGTAGCTCATTTAATTTTAAACTTTTGTGACACGAAAAAACATTCTCCAAAAGAAAATCAGCAACTTGTAGCTTAGGTTATTTATATAACTATAACTATGAAACTATAATTATAACTATAGATATATACATGTGCAGGTATATCATAAATACATAGATATAAACATATCAAGCACTTTAAAATGTTAGCCAATCTGGACTGTGTCTACTAGTATTTTTATACACTTGTAATGGTGCTGGTCATTGCTTAATGAGCTTCCTTTGATTTTATTTTATTTTATTTTATTTTATTTTATTTTATTTTATTTTATTTTATTTTTGGCAAATGCTTCAGATCACAATGGCCTAAGGCTGGACTTCAATAACAGCAAAAACAACAGAAAGTCCACATACACATGGTAAATGAACAACTCTCTACTCAATGATAACTGAAAGAAATTAAAGATTTCCAAGAATTTAATGAAAATATTGACACATCATACCTAAACTTATGGGACTAAATGAAATCAGTGCTAAAGGAAATTGCATAGCACTGATTTCCCAGGTAAGGAAACTGGAGAGATCTTACACCAAAAATAGTGCTTATGAATATCTATGCAAAAATACTCAATAAAATTCTTCCAACCCGCATCCAAGAAGACATCAAAACATCATTCATAATGACCAAGTAGGCTTCATCCCAGTGATGCAAGGTTGGTTCAATATAAAAAAATCCATTAATGTAATCCACTATATAAACAAACTCAGAGGATTAAAAAAAATCACATAATCACCTCCTTAGATGCAGAAAAAGCATTTGACAAAACACAACACCCTTTCATGTTAAAATATTGTAGAGATGAAGACTCCAAGGTCCATACATAAACATAATAAAAGCAATACAAAGCAAACCAACAGTCAATATCAAATTAAATAGAAAGATAGTTGAAGAAATCCTACTAAAAACTGGGAAAAGACAAGGATGACCACTCTCACCCTATTTACTCATTATAGTACCCGAAGTGCTAGCTAGAACAATGCCACAACAAAAAGAGATCAGGGGGATAAAAATAGGCAAAGAAGAAATAAAAGTGTCACTGGCTATAAAATTAACTCAAATAAATCAGTAGTCTTCCTCTATACAAATGATAAACAGTCTGAGAAAGAAATTGGAGAAACAATTCCTTTCACAATAGCCACTAATATTATAAAATATCTTGGGGTAACTCTAACTGAACAAGTGAAAGACCTATATGAGAATAAATTCAAGTTTCTCAAGAAAAAAATCAAAGAAGATCTCTGAAAATGGAGTGATCTCCCATGATCAAGGATTGGAAGAATTAACATAGTAAAAATGGCCATCCTACCAAAGGCAATCTATAGATTCAATTCCTATCAAAATCCCAACAAAATTTTTCAAAGACATGGAGAGAGTAATTCCCAAATTCATCTGGAAATGAATTAAAAAATCCAGAATAGAGACAACAATTCTTAGCAATAAAAGAACAGCTGGAGGAATCACCATCCCTGACCTCACACTTTATTACAGAGCAATAGTGACAAAAACTGCACGATATTGGTATACAGACAGATACTTTGATCACTGGAATAGAATTGAAGACCCAGAAATAATACCACACACTTATAGAAACTTGATCTTTGACAAAGATGCCAAAAATATACAATGGAAAAAATAAAGCATCTTCAGCCAATGGTGCTGCTATAACTGGATATCTCTATGTAGAAAAATGAAAATAGACCAATATTTTTCACCTTGCACAAAGCACAAGTCCAAGTGAGTCAAGGACCTCAACATGAAACTAGTTACACTGAATCTAATAGAAGAGAAAGTAGGAAAGAACCTTGAACTCTTGGCACAGGGGAAATTTTCCTAAACAGAATTCCAATGGCTCATGCTCTATGATCAAGAATTGATAAATGGGACCTCATGAAAGTGAAATGTTTCTGTAAGTCAAAGGACGTAGCCAATAAGTCAAATCCACAAACTACAAATTTTTAAGATGTTTTCACCAACCCCATATCTGATAGAGGGTTAATATTCAAAATACATAAGGACCTCAAGAAGCTAATCACCAAAAAAAAAAAAAAAAAAAAAAAAAAAATCAAGCAACACAATCAAAAAATGTGGTATAGAACTAAACCTATAATTCATAACAGAGGAATCTTAAATGACTGAAAAGCAACTAAAGAATTGTTCAAAGTCCTTAGAGGTCAGAGAAATGCAAACTAAATGACCCTGAGTTCTACCCTACACCAATCAGAATGACTAAGAACAAAACCTCAGATGACAACACATGTTGGCAAGGATGTGGAGAAAGAGGAACAGTCATCCAATGCAGTGGGATTGCAAACAGGTACAAGTACTCTGGAAATCTGCCTGGAGATTCCTCAGAATATTGGGAATATATCTATCTGAAGACCCAGCAATGCCACTCTTTGGAGTATACCCAAAAGATGTCCCATAATGCCACAGGAGGAAAGGTCCCACTAAGTTTATAGCAGCCTTATTTTTGATAGCCAGCAGCTGCAAACAACCCAGGTGTCCCAGGACAGAAGAATGGATACAGAAAATTGTTTCATTTACACAGTGGAATACTACTCAGCTTTTAAGAATGAGCACATCCTGAGCTTTGTAGGCAAATGGATGGTACTAGAGCATATCATCCTGAGTGAGGTAAGTCAGAGTCAAAAGGACATGCATGGTATGTACTCAGTAATAAGAGGGTATTAGGGGAAAAAAAAGACAAAATACCCAAAATACAGAACTCAAAATGGTCAACATGCTAAAGGGCTCAAGCGAATGTGCTTCAGTGCCATTTTGGAGGGAGAAGAAAATAATCAAAAATTGGGAGGGAGGGAGGAACCTCAGAGGGAAAGTGGACAGGGGTTGGGTGTTGGAGAGGGGAATTTGATATTGTATTGCGTAAGGCAAAAGAACTGAAGCCCTGAAAGCCAGCCGAAAGAATGAAAACAGGCAACCTTGAGAAGTAGGGTGTTGGGGGAACCCTCCGGAATTTACCAGAGATCTGGGGAGTGAGAGACTCTCAGCACTAAAGGGAGGGGTCATAGGTGAAATGCCGCACAATAGGGAGAGAAAATTTATAGAGCCCACCTCCAGCAGAAAGACAGGGCTTCAAATGATGGAGGATGTTGCCATCCCACAGTCAGTCAAAACTGTCATCCATAATTGTTCCTTTCTTAAAGAACTACAGGGATGGAAATGTAGAGGAGCTTGAGGAAAAGAAGGTTCAGTTACAGGCCCAAAGTGGGATCCAGCTCAAGAGGAGATCCCAAGGCCTGACACTATTTCTGAGGCTATGGAGCCTTCACAAAAAGGGCATGACTGCCTTCCAAAAGAACCAACAAGCACCTGAAAGATTTAGATTTACACCCAACTTATGAAGAGAAGCAGCTAACCACTGTGGTTGAATTATGGAAGGCTGAAAGAAGCTGAGGAGGAGGGCAATCCTGTAGGAGGACCAGCACTCTCAACTAGTCTGGTCCCCCGAGATTTCACAAACACTGGACCACCAAACAGGCAGCATACACTAGCTGATATGAGGACCACCAACACATATACAGCAGAGGACTTCCGTGTCTGTATTCATTCAGAGATGATGCACCTAACTTTCAATAGACTGGAGGCCCCAGGAAGTTTAGAGGTCAGGTGGGGTGGAGGGTGATGGGTAGGGGCAATTTTGTTGAGACAGGGGCGTGGGGAAGAGGTATGGAATTTGGAACAGTTAGAGGGTTGACCGGGAGATGGGGAATAAAATCTGGAGTGTTAAAAAATAAATGAATAAATAAATTAATTAAAAATTTTAATTTGGATTGTTATATTTTTCTGTGTTTTTAAGAGGTCTTTATTTTCATTATGAATTATAGGAATGGCTTTCTATAATATGTAATACTGAAAGTGGGCTCGACCAGTGCCTGACAAATACAGAGGTGGATGCTTGCAGCCTACCATTGGACTGAGCACAGGGTCCCAAATGAAGGAACTAGAGAAAAGACCCAAGGAGCTGAAGGAAATTGTAGCCCCATAGGAGGACAAACAATATGAACTAACTAGTACTACTAGAGCTCCCAGGGACTAAACCACCAGTCAAAGAGTACACATGATGGGACTCATTGTTCAAGCTGCATATGTAGCTGAGGATGGCATAGTCGGTCATCAATGTGGAGAGAGGCACTTTGTCCTGTGAAGGCTCTATGCCCCAGTGTAGAGGATTGGCAGGGAAGTAAGCAGGAGTGAGTGGGTTGGTAAGCAGGGGGAGGTGGACGGGATTGAAGGTTTTCAGAGGGGAAACCAGGAAGGGGATACATTTGAAATGTAAATAAAAAATATCAAATCAATCAATCAATCAATCAGTCAATCAATCAATCGATAAAATTATAAAGTGTACTTAAAAAATACTGGAAATGTAATTGGATTTGTATTGAACCTGTATAATACTTTTGCTGGTATGCTATTTTCTACAGTATTGAGTTTACCAAACTATGAGCATATGATGTTTTTATATCATCTCCTGCCTTCATTTTTTGCCATGACTGTTGAAATTGTTATAATAATTATCATCTTCCTTGTATAGATTTGTCCTAAAATAACTTATTACTATTATGAGGCCATTGTGGGTTGGTTTTATTTACTTGATGTTTTTCCCCAGTATGATTGAAATTGGGGTATAGGGGAGCTAAATATTTTATATTATAATTTTCCTATATGTTTTGGAAATGCTTATTAATTAAAAGTATTTTCTCTTGAAATCTTTATGTTCTCTTATATAGAGAATTGCCCTTTTGAAACTATTATAATTGACTTTTTCATCCCTATATATGTGGAAGAAATATAAACTTTTGTCTTGATTATTATTTCAATGAAATATGTAAATGTTTCCTTTTTCTACAGTGTTTATTGTTATGTTGTAGACAGACTTAATTTTACTGTTTTGTTCCTTTTATTCTGAGTTTTAAGTACTTTTTTATCATGTGGAAATGTTGAATTATATGTATCTTGTTCCTGAGTTCATATGTGATATATTTATATATGTTCATTTGTATGTGATGATTGTGGGATAACAATTTATCTTATTTCAAGTTGTGTTAGAGAGAAATAGTAATATAAAAGGAAGTGACTGGCACAAAATTGACATGAAAACTGATGCTAAAGAATAAAATATATATACATAAGCTCCCACGAGAATAATCTGTCATTGGACAAGATACTGGAACCGCAGCTCCATTTCCCTCTCTTTCCCTGCTTCCTGGATGGTATGAGTCGTAAAAATCCTGGAATTGTAAGACAAGCCAACTCCTGTCCCCAAAATGTTTCATGTTAATAGTATTTTATTCTAGCACCATAAATAAAACTTTCATATGCCATTAATTATTTTTTTCTAACAGCAAATCAGACAAGCACACAGCATCAAGAGTTATTTCTTAATATGCATTTTAGCATACAGTAACAAGCATATTGATAATCCAGGTCAGTTTTATGTTAGTCTCCACTTTTGCTTTGGATCCTAAATAATTTTTAAGTTCTACTTTTAGTTGTCTAGTGTAAGAGAAGTCATCTTTTCTATGTTTTCTTCTGCTGACACCACAGGGTACGAGAAACAACCTGAAGTCACTGATGAAGTAATTCTGTAGTCTGAAAATAGATATGATGCTGCCTATTGTTACTGCTTAAAAGGTTTTGCATCATCCACTTTCACCAGTTGTCTAGTTTTTAACACGAGCATGGCAATTTTAATACCAAAGTCTTTGTTATATCTAGAAGTGGGAAGAATACAATACTTTTTTAAAATAAATAAGTTCATAATGATCCATTTCTAAATTTAAATACAGATGGTGATACAACATTGAAATCTGATGACTTGAAGGTGTCACTTTGTGTTTATTTAATGGAACATTTTCATCTTTATTTATATCACTGTGGGGTATTTTTTTCTCAGTTTGATTCCAATTATAATTTTGATGATAGCATCTTATAATTGTTTATTAAGTTTTTGCATCCTACGGGACACTGATATTTAGAACAGTCTCTTTTTTTATTATTTCAAGTAATAAACACCAAGCTTCCTGGTTTAAAATCAAATAACATATTTGATGTAAATAAGATATGTCTAATAGCACTACATAAGACTTAGTTGGTAGGTCTAAATTTTGAGCTGAAGACAGTTTCACAAATTTTCAACTCAGTATTCGTTTTCCATCTTGTGGATAGATTCAAAATTTGCATAGCGTTTACAAGTCAGAGATTCCAACAAGTCATTCTGCTCAAAGAGCCCCTGCTGTCTAGATTTGACCACCTATCTCAGCAAACAAATTAATGATGAGCAGTGGTGAAATGCAAGAAAATGGGATTGAATCAATTCACACTTTGTATAAGAACAGCAAAGTGTGTTTATTAACTTCCTTTGTTCTTGGAGTGCTGATGTGATATTAAGGTTTAAATAGAGGAAAGACTGAGGCAGGTAGGTAAGAGCTTCCATAATGAAGTGGTCCTGATCAAATTGTTATCTGGGTTTCTTCTCTGGCTCTACAAAGTAGTCTGAAGTTGATTTCTTTCTTTTAGTTATTCTTTTAAGATATATTCTTCTCTCGTATACTACATCCTGCCTCCAGTTTCCCCTTCCTCGACTCTTCCCAGTCCCCTTCCCTACTCTACTTTGCTCTCTCCTCCAGATCATGTGCTTCCATAAGATACAATTTGCAAAGCACATGAAACTCAAGAAGAATGAAGACTTTTGTCCCTTCTTAGAATTGGGAACAAAACACCCATGGAAGGAGTTACAGAGACAAAGTTTGGAGCTGAGACAAAAGGATGGACTATCTAGGGACTGCCATATCCAGGGATCCATCCCATAATCAGCCTCCAAATGCTGACACCATTGCATACACTAGCAAGATTTTGCTGAAAGGACCCTGATATAGCTGTCTCTTGTGAGACTATGCTAGGGCCTAGCAAACACGAAGTGGATGCTCACAGTCAGCTATTGAATGGACCACAGGGCCCCCAATGGAGGAACTAGAGAACTACCCTATAGGTAGATAGGTGGAACAACAATATGAACTAACCAGTCGTCGCCCCACCCCCACCCCCCGGAGCTCGTGTCTCTAGCTGCATATGTATCAGAAGATGGCCTAGTAGGCCATCAGTGAAAAGAGAGGTCCATTGGTCGTGCAAACTTTATCTGCCTCAGTACAGGGGAACGCCAGGGCCAAGAAGTGGGAGTGGGTGGGTAGGAGAGTTGGTGGGGGGGGGGGAGGTATGGGGGACTTTTAGGATAGCACTGGAAATGTAAATTAAGAAAATACCTAATAAAAATAAAATTAAATTAAAAAAAGAAAAGGAAAGGAAAGGAAAGAAAAGAAGAAAAGAAAAGAAAAGAAAAGAAAAGAAAAGAAAAGAAAAGAAAAGAAAAGAAAAGAAAAGAAAAGAAAAGAAAAGAGCAGACCTCCTAGGGATGTTAAGGGAACAGGGTATAACCAGGAGCTAACTGAGACAAATGCAGATACTTACAACATCCCACCATTGGAGAAATTCAGGAGCCCCTACGGAAAAATTAGGGGAAGGTTTGAAGGGGATGGCAACCTCATAGGAAGACCAGCAGTCTCAACTAGCCTAGACCCCTAGGAGCTCCTAGAGACTGAGCCACCAACCAGAGAGTATACTCAGGCTGGTCCAAGGCCTCTGGTGTCTAAAGAGTAGAAGACTGCCTGGTCTGGCCTCAGTGGGAGAAAATGTTCCTAATCAGTAGAAACTTGAGGGCACAGGAAAGGGAGATGTATGTGCCATGTCAGGGGAGGCAGAGAGGGAGGGAACTCTCTTGGAGGCAAGGGAGAGGGTGAATTGGATAAGGAACTGTGGGAGGAGGGACCACCATTTCAGGGAGGCAATGTGTAGAATATAAATAAATAAAATAATTAATTAAAATAAATAAATAAATACATAAATAAAAAGAAAGTACAAGACTAGGTAGAAATTCTCCTATTAAGACTGGATAAGACAACCTAGTAGATGGAAAAGGATCTCAACAGAAAATGAGCCAGAGACATCTCCCATTCCCAATGTTAGGAGTCTCAAGTTACTTGATGGCTCTGAAGAGAGCTTCACAGCTTTGGACAATTGCCCTATATGGAATGTGATCTGTCCAGGAAGGTTCACTGCTTCCTTGAATCCAAAGGAATTTCAGGTTCACTACAATCACTGAAGAGTTTCATGCACACTTCAGGAATCTTAAATACTGTACCAAAATAGACTGACAGTAATATATCTCAGTACATCTAAACTTTGTACCTTTATTCTTAAAGGGAAACGAGTTTGGTTATATACCAGATATTCAACTTGCAATCATATAAAGACAACTGATACTATACATTTCTGTTGAAAAATATTAGTAGATATGATTTTCAGAATACTGAGTAGCATTAGTTGAGTCCTTATTTGACAAATGTGGAGTTAGCTAACTTATAATGCAATATCAAAATCAGTGTGGAAAGGCTTCCAATCTTATATTTCATGATTTATGTTCCTGAAAAATAACAGTTTACATACAAGGACAGATGTTTCTACTCTATGCAGTTATTGATTATCTCTGCAACTCAAACAGCATGAACTGATTGCCATTTTCTTTATATAATGGATTCAAGGATATGGCTTTCTTTTATTTTTAAGGGAAATTTCAAATAAAATACAAATGTAGCTTAGCCTACAACATTACTATTCTAGGTTTAAAAAAAAAACAAAATAAAGCCTACATTTTGTGCCTCAAAATAGTATATATTTTCACAATAATAAAATGTAATTATATTTAATCAGAAAATTTCACATTTCTAAGTGTGCCATTATTCTTTTCAATTGAAATGTATTAAAATGTTACATTATTATTGTAGTCCAAAGCCACAACATCTTGTTTGGTAACATTAGTAACTATTTATTTACAGAAATGACAATGGTATTCTCTGGATGAGGAAGATTATTTATTTAGAATTTTGTATCTAATAAATTCTGTGTATAGACAAGTTAATAAAGATTTTACATAGACAGAGGGCCCACTCTACCACACAGATATTTAGAGATTATTTACTTAAAGAGTAGATAGTCTATTAATGCAACATTGTACAAATTTCACAACATTTACAGTAATGACCCAATATTGTATGTAGATGTGATTTTATTCACTATCAGATATTTTACTTTATTGGAAAAAATACTCTTCAATGTATTTCCATAAACATCATTCTATATAGAGAATTCTCTAAAATTTTTTCTTCTGAAATAAATTTGAAATCTATTTTCACAAACATGAAGCAGTTGCTTCCAATCAACTGACACTGCAGCCATGGCAATTGAAGTAGGAGATGTTTCCTAGTGGATGCATTCTTTAGGATGAAGAAAAGCAATCTGAGACACAGCATCTCACTGTGTACTTTGAAATGAAGCAAAATGTGAAACCGATGTTAAATAGCATTGGAACAGGCCACATACAAAATTGTCTAATGGATGTAGAAAGTTCCTAAAGTTAAAAATGCAAGTGAATTTTAGAACTCACTGCAGACTGCTTGAAGCATAGATAAATAATTAGTCTCACTTAGATTTTTCATTTTGTTTTGCCTTAAGGTATATGTGCATGCATTTTACAAGGCAGGATGTATACATATTTGTAAAAAGTTCTAAAGATTTAGGATGATGCTATTGAATCCAAATGTAATACAGCTATGTGACAAACATAATTATTGTGCCATCCATTGAGATTAATGCAATTTTATTACACTAAAATGCAAATTTTAGAGACAAAGGTTTGTTTATAATTACAAAATACTTGTGTTAGTTGATCATTAAATTTGGGCATACTATCTATAGAATATTATTAATGCAAATATTTTATGCCTTACTCATCAGAGAAACAACTATATTCATAACATAAAGTTATTACCATTATCTATGTGATCATATACAGCCTGCCATGAGAGCATGTGGCAACATTTTAAAATTCCCAGTTACCCAAAAATCAGTGGTCCTTCATGAGAAAAACCCTGTGTCTTAACTTGCACATTTTATTTAGTCTGGGTTAAATTTTAGCCAGCCACTTTCCTTCTGTGGAAACAAATACGCTAAGATCTATAACACCATCCCTATATCTTTCTATATTATACTGATAAGGAAATGTAAAATTTTTATCAGCATGAATTGATGATGAAGAACTTTTACCTATTAAATCTTAAAAACATAATTGCACAAGCAATACTTACACAACGACAATATATAAGCAGAAAATTTCCCAAGACCCCATGTCTCGATAGTTAGCTCTAAGAAATCCATGAAAGAGACTCAGTCTTCTCCAGGATTGAGGCCCTTGATAGTTTAGTGAATACTAAGTGCTCATCCCTAAACACATACACATATGAGACACAAAATGGGATTAGCATGTTATATTTACACACACACACACACACACACACACACACACATGAATATGCATACATACATATGCACATTTAAAATAATTTAAAAATAAGAGAGAATAAGATCATGAGAGTGATAGGGAGTTAGGGAACTAGGAAAGAGATGAGAGAAAGTGTGGGCTGGAAATTGAATAAATATATAAAATATATAAAACTCATCTATAAAATTCTCAAAATAAAATAATAAATGCTTTATATTTTAAAGAATTAGTTGATGACCCCCATTCCATCTTCATTGGTATGAAGAGTATACCTGTTTAAGTAGAAAAAATATCTTATGGCAAACAGGACCCTGAGTTTTTTCTATGAGATGTTGTACCCTGACAATTTTTTCCTGTGGACCCATGACTGGGGTATCTAAGGTAAGCTGTGTAGTGACAGTAGGATCTGTAGATGGACTAGCAAAAAGTCAATTATTCTTCTGTTTTTACTATTTTGTCTTTTCCAAAATTTTTATAGCATTCAATAGTATACTGTTAATTTATAATAAAAATTTACCAAATTTTCTCTAATATACAGTCGTATATGAAACAACTGTTAGAGTATTCATGTCTATTTTGAAAACTAGATATAAAAATATTATCATCAATTTATATTGATAATACATATACTTGTCTTTTAATTGAAAATATTTTTAGTAAAATTTAGGACTGAATGATTTTATGCTTGGACTCACATGTTTGTTTTATCAGTGATACATATAGTGCAAACGTCAAATATGTGTGAAAATTGTGTGTGTAACAATAAGTATTCATGACCATTTGTAGAGAAACATAAGAGAAAAATGTTATAGATTTAAAATGAAAAGAAAATAATCATATAAGCAAATTACTACAAATCTGTGTTGTATCATTACAAACAAAATACTTTGCTTAGTACTGGATTCTATTATCCCAATTCTCATATGTAAATAAAACTCAAGATAATTTACCTCCTATTTAACATTATATTTCTTCTGACTTTATATTTAACATAAGTATTACAAATATGGCAGACAATATGTACAGCAAAAAAAATCTTATATTTTTGCCATGTTTGCTTGCTTAAATATTTCTGTAAGTTAATAAACTCCATATGTTTTCCAGACTGACAAATTATCTATAATGTTCATAAAGAACTTCAAAAATACACATAAATGATTGTTCTGGGCAAACTAAGAGAAAATGAACTTCAGTTTAATGATCATTTTTGTAGTAATTACTATTAAACTTTCTGGATCTGAATTCATCTCAAGGGTAATGTTTTATTTTTTAACTAGCATCTTTCAAGTCCTGACAAGCCCAGTTTTTATAATGTCATGTTAAAAGAACAACAACAACCAAACATTGTCACTCTTTCTGCCTTAAGAAGAACAAGGTGTGTTAAAATACTGCTGTTTGCATCTATTTATACTCCATGGTTTTCAGAGACTTACATTCCCACACACTGTTAAAAAGTTTTGCGGTGCGATTTGGAATATGAGGCCTATGCGTTTGTGCTGAAGAGATAAATTGTCATGGGCCAGCATGCAGAATCTCAGTCCTCAGTTTAGCTGCATAACACGGTGGCAGTGGAGGTCAGCGGGTTTGAGCAGACATTGGTTTCCACTCTGAGATGAAGAGCCTATCAGAGAGCAAATAACGAAACATCTGCCATGCTGACTAATGGCTTTGCCTACTCAGATCCATCACTGTAGCCAAGTAAGATCTACTATTTACCCAGTGGATAGATAAACTAGAGCTAATATATAGTTTCTAAGCAAATAGATCATTAATTTTGTTAAAATGTGGGAGTAGGGGAGCCTAAATCTTACAAACAGCATTCACTGCCTTCAGAGAAAGGATAAAGCAAGCAGAGGTTTACATAGCAATCATACTTTTTGAAAGCAACAAATCTGCTGTCAGATTTTTATTTCAGTCTGCTCTTTGGAATTGTCACTTACTGTTAAATCTTTCACTGGATTTATTAACATGTTAATTAAAATGGCTGAAGAAGATAAGAATTGATGGACTGAGGAGGCAGAAGATTGCTTTTTTTTTTTTTTTAACATTCATTCCTACAGTGAAAATGATGTCTCTATCAGATTTTATGTTCTTGCTTTTCATGAGCTGAAATTTTTAACTTGCAGACATTGAGTTAATTGCATTTTATTATTACTTGGTTTCTAATTAATTGAAAAGCATGCCATGAAATGACTTCTTAATGGCTTACAAATCTAACATTGGTCACCAGTCAGCATGAAAAAAAAAAAAAAAGATGGCTTAAATGTGTATTGTCATTGGGTATTTTGTAACATAATAAACAGAAATGTCAAGGACATTTTTTAGTTAAATCAAATATAACTAAACAGAATAGAAAAGAGGTTTATTTTCAAATATAACTTAGGCTACATTTCTAATCATCAAATTTGAGTCAAAAATGATTTGTTGAAAGTACAGAAAAGAAATCTTAATAGAACTAATGTGTTTAAGTGGACAGAAAATTAGAAGTAATGTTGCCTTATGACAAAATAGCAAATTTAAAAATCATTTTGGTCACAGATATGCAATTAAGATTTAAAATTTATCATATATTAATTTAATATGATATGTTTAAAGTATTTGATAAAAAGGAATGTTAGTAAATGTTTAAATGTGCTTAGCTGATATTAGAATGAATGATTTTGTTCAAAATCTTTTAAAGAGTTCAGAATATATCTTAGTACAGAGTACTTGTGTAAGTATAAGTTTCACAGGTCAAAACTTCAAGAGAGAAATATTTAAATATAAATAATATCATATATAAAATACTAACATATTTAAGTGAAAGTGAAAGTTTATATTGAACAATGAGGGATTCTGTCATTAATAAACATGTACAGGTAAAGATAAAATTCTAGCCCTTACCTTTTGTACACAATAAGTGTAATTGTTCTATCTAGCTCCATTCTATATTGGAATACATTATAAATAAAACATCCGCTGAATCTTGGACATTCATGACATCACACTTTTGGCATTATCTGAAATGTTATTATGCAGAGTTAAAAAGAACAATAAATTTCAGTTTTACTGAAGGAGATATGGGTAAGAAAAACAACTTAAAAGTAATCATCCACCCTAATGAATTGCTATGTTGTAGTAAAGACAGGGAGAATGGCTTTCTATTTCCAACGTTATGGGTTTCTTATATCCAGAACACATTCATAAGTTCAGACATTTTATGTTGATAGCTTGCTGGCTTGTTAAAAATATCTGAGTTTCAATATCTTAGTAATAAGTCATGCTTAAATAGTTCACTGTATTTCAACTTCTTACTGAGTGAATACAAGCAATATGGATGGCAATGAGTACTTGTATCTCTGAATATCAAACTGATGTCTTATCATGAGAATGTGCACTAATTTCTCTTTTATGAATTTGTCCCTGAGAGTTCCATAAGTTTCTATTTTAATTATAAAGACTTGAGTATTCTAGGAAGAAAAGAGGCAGCTAGACAGCAATGAGAATTTTTGGCAACTTACTATAACTGACTTTATAATTGCAGTATGATTCGTTAAGATATTCAGGTAAAATGAGTGAAATCATGGTTGTAGTATTTTGTATCTATTGAATGATCAGTCCACATTCTGAAAACACAGCTTATTTCTTCATTTTTAAAGAATGTATATATTCTTTTTTTTTTTAAAGAAACCCTTTCAAGCATCCACAAGACATTCTAAGTCCTGTATTTCCAAACCAGAACTCAGGATGAATGCTCACATTTCACAGAAGTCTTCTCTCAACATCATGGAACTATGACTTTCATATACCTTGGGGATAGTGCTTTAACTCAACGTGGTACTAGTTCCGATAATGAACCAGAAACATGTGTTCACACTTCTCAAGGGATAACTGTGAAGGTAACATATTGTGGCAAGGCTACTGTGGCTTCAAAATGTCCCATTATATTGGATGGATGCCATCTCCTGTCAATCTGGCTCCCACCAGAAAGGCACTTCTGTAGTCTGTTTCTCATCTATTTAATAGCTCCTGGGACCTATTTTTTAAATGCCTCTGACAAAAGACTCTAGCTCCAGGCAGAAGGAACTTAATGGGACTGGCTGGAAAATAAGTTTTCCTCAGGAGAAAATCTATTGGGCGAAATCAGGGTTCTTTCTGAGCACTTACGATTTTCACTTTCCTGTGTGCCAGTGTTCCAGCATTCTCTCTGCATATTTAATCTAATTCAAATTCGTTCTGCCTTATTGTATAAACACTAACATAAGAGCCTCAGATTCTCTCATATTCACATCCCATCACATAGTTGGTATTCAGCCGGAGTCCACGCAGATTTGAAGCATCAAGACAATGCATATGACTGAGTGAATGAGCCTGCTCACCTCAGTTTATTGCTCAAAACAGAAAGGGACGGAAATGAACGTGAATGGAAGAGAAGGATGAATGCGGGAGTAGAGTCATCCTGGCTCCAGAGAGCCTTAATAAAGGCTGTTAACATTTATTCCTGCCCAATAAAATTATCCTCTCCAAATGATTATTCAGAAGCTTATTGGCAGGTGTATTGCTTCTAGCTTTACTGATCCTGCAGGGAAACCCACTCTCCCACAGCTGGCTTTGTGACTTGTAACATATATTAAATTGCTTGGTTAGAGGGGAAATCAATTGCTATTTTTACAAAACTTCACAAAACGCTTGCAATCTACAATCTAATCAAAATCTAAAAGCCCCTTGCAGATTAGTTTTATTGGCTGTTCTTATATTGCAGAACTGATGACATTTTTCACAGAAGCTCAACTGCTTCATTTCTTCCAAGTGTAGTGCAGCTTCTTCCTGTATGCACCAAGAGGAAATGAAATTTTGGGATGCTATTTCTGTTTTTCTTGCTTATTTTCTTAATCAAAAATTTAAAAGTTCAATAGGCACCATTATATCTTTGTTCTCTTTTGTTTGGCCACTTTTTGCAAATATTCAGGACAGTGGGCAGGAATAGCATATTGCCAATGATGAAAATAACTGCTCACCACTTCATTGTCACATAAAAGAACATTGACTACTCATTCAGTGAACATGTTTTATTAAATACTTAGAAGCACTAATGAAATAGATTTGAGTTACATGGGAGAAAATTAATCATAGACTTTTATAGAGAGAATGATTTCATCAGGTAATGTGTTTTAACATCAAATACATGCGTGTATATATGGAAAATATTTACATATGATAGTATACAATACCATATAAGTACGACATATAATACATAAATAAGAGCATTGTGTGCCATGTACATTTTCTAAATAAATTTAATAATTCTATCTCCTATTGCACAAACTACCATCTAATGTTTCTACACTGAGTGAATGTATGTGATTGGCAAATTTCCTGTGTTGTTCCTCTAGGATCTTTTCTGTTTTTACTGCTGCAAGTATTACTATCCCCACTACATGGAATTTTAGGAGCAGTGTGTATTCCTAATGTGTTAATGGAAAAGTGTTTTGACATAACTTTAAGGACACTTTAGTATCTTGTTTTTAAGACTGGGTGGTATTCTAAGTAATGGGAGATCCATTACAAAGCTTGGTTCTTATTTTAAATGAGCAGAATCAGAACTTTATTATCCTACATTTCAGCACTAACACTTTATATGAAACTGAATTAGAAATGACTGAAGGAAGTGTAGCCATTGTGACTCCCTATTTCTTTCTATTTGGTATATATAAGCCACACATTCCCCAGCAGGCAAAAAAAAAAAAAAACAAAACAAAACAAAACAAAACAAAAAAAAAAAAAACAAAACACTTCAAACCAAAAATTATTAGATTGTTTAACTATTTGGAAATCTTGTTGTGATAAAGTCCAGGACAGCTTTGAGAACAAGGCTTTCTGGTGGTGCCAGCAGCAGTGACAAATGAGCAGGATGAGAGACAATGTATAAGGACCCGAAAGAGTGTCGTCTTGTCAGGTCTCTTATATGAGCCCAGGTTTAGCTTAGGACTTGTTTTCTTATTACTGCTAAACTACTTATTATTTATGTTTTCTAGCCAATCCTTGCAAAGCAAAAGTACTTTGTTGCATTAAAATATTAAATTAAAATGGAAAAGGATAGTACTAAATGTCAGCTTAGTTAAGGCAGGCAGATTCTGTTTTGAGTGTCCTTTGCAGTAGCTGTGTAGCTTTATTCCCAGTAACCCGTCAGACTCAAAGGGAGGGCTTGTTGGTACACATATTCAAAGCCATTTTACGGGTGCTCTCAGAATATAGCATACCATACCATACAGCACAACAGACATGTGAACGTTAAAACATGTACTTATTTTCTATAACTTAAAAATGTAAATTGTAGAGAACTTAAGTATTTCCAAATAAGCCTAATGACTTCATCAACTAAGCCTTCTGCTACTGAAATCTGTTTCTTTACTGAAAGGTATTTGTGCATGCACCGACTTGGGGAGCTTATTTATTAGAGCACACCTGGTCTGGCCCATGTGATGCAGGAATAGCATGCCTTTGGGCGAAAGAGGCCCAAGAACTTTCATTTAGATTGAATGAATTGCCTTTCCCATAAACACTTTTATCTTCATATGACTTTTTTAAACTAAAATTCTAACCCCAAGGTTTGTGTCTGGAAAACAAAACTAAAGCTTCCGTTGACTGTAATAGAAATATGTGGAGGTTGTTCGGATGCTTTTGATTCTAAATTCATATTCCATGGTGGTTGTTTACTCTGCACATCAATGCGCAGCATTTTTTTCATGAGTGTGTTCATAACTGCAGAGTAGAATACACTCATATAATGTAAGAGACATAGTTCTCTTTTTAAATATGAAGCCCTTCAGTCTAAAAGTTCTCTTAGAAATCCAAGATGATAGAGTCCTCTTAAATCTTTGAAGCACTACATAATTTAATTGTATTTTCTTCAACCAATTAAAACTTTTATATTGTACTGTACTTTAGAGAATCATACAAATCTGGAATACAGGTTCTTTTTAATATTAATCAAAATCATGTGTTTCACATGTTACACATCACATTTAATTTAATGACCAATGAAACGGTTGTAACCATTTTGGCAGATGCTGTGTCTGTGTCATTAGGCATTAAATGAATATTGCTCAGCTAATTTTCCCAATACTATATCACTGTACCTAACATTGTCATTCTCTATGACATCTCATATTTTGAAATCACACCCAAATGGCATTCTCTGTATTCATAAATATGATGACTTATTTCATGGGTGTGAAAATGGTTGATAAGCCACGTTTCACTTCTGGTATTTACTGGCCATGTGAATGTAAGTGTAAGTATGTACCTCATTTATCACAATTTAGGTGACCACAATTTGTATTCTAAACCATTCTACTCTTTTTTTTCCCCATTTTGTTATTCCCAACCAGTCCAAAGTGAGCAAGGATTCTGCAACACACAGATTTCTAATATAATATACTAACCTGCTACAGTCCTCAAAACAACAAGGATTTGTGACCATGAACAAATACCTCTAAAACTAAAAGTCAAATCAATGTGTTTTTTCTTTTAGTTGATTGTCTCAAGTGTTTTGTCAAAGAAACATACAGCTAATACAACTTTATTTTAATTGATAATTTATGCGTACATTGAACGTTGTACACAAATCAGCTTAATTAGAACAAAACAATATAGTAATAAACTAAGAAAATACAGAATATTCTTAATTTTAAGTATACCTTGTTGGCCTTTTAACCACTGCGTTATCTACAGTTTTATGTAGAAAGATATCATGTAAGGGTACGACAGGCTATTCAGAGTTAGATTTAATAAAACGTTTCCATTCTAGGCTCACAATCAACACAAGTGGACTTTGCATTGAAAAAGTCTCACCTCTTAATGGTGCTAACAAATATCATTGACATTTTCCAAGACTTAATTGTGTTTATCCTCTTTAAATGAATGGCTTACAAAGATGGATACCTGCCTATGCATGGTCCACTTGAGATCAGTTATATTTCAATGGACTGCTTGGATATTACAACTAACTTTGTAAGTCATATTTATATAAAAAGGATGGAAAATAGAAAAATGGGAAATGTTCAATTGCCGAAGAAAAACCCTCACAAGCCAAGTTTCAAAAGATACCATATCTTTAAGCAATTAAAAGAAGTAGACTCAGTCAAAGTGTTGACTTGGGAGGGAGTAATTTTATTTTATTCAGAGGAAAAACAAAACAGAACAAAACAAAAATGCATCTTAGTTTCTATTCATTTTGGGGCGAGATTTTATCATTCACTTTTATTTTTATTAATTAATTATTTTATTTCTTTACATGCTAAACGTTAGCCACCTCTTTAGGTTAGAGAAATTTCTTCTATGATTTTGTTGAATACATTTTCTGGCTCTTTGAACTGGGAATCTTCATCATCTTCTATTCCTATTTCTTAGGTTTGATCTTTTCATTCTGCCCCAAATTTCTTGGTTAATTGTTTTATGCATTTTTTTTTTTACACTTTGCTTTTCCTTGATCAATGTATTAATTTCTTCTATGGTATCACCTGAGATTAGCTCTTGTTTCTCTGATATTCTGTTAGTGATTCTTTCATCTGTAGTTCCTGTTCTCCTTCCTATATTTTTTATCTCTAGGGTTGCATCAGTTTGTTTTCTTCATTGGTTATATTTCCCTGTTTTAGTTCTTAGACTGTTTTATTCATTTCCTTCACAAACTTGGTTGTATTTTCCTTTATTTCTTTAGGGATTTCTTTCCTCTCTAAGATCTTCTGTATGCTTGACTGTGTTTTTCTTCATTTCTTTAAGGGAATTACTAATATGCCCTTTAAAGACTTCTGTCATCTTCATGGGATGAGATTTAATGTCATAATCTGGCTCTTCACATGTGTTAGACTATCCAGGGCTTGCTATAGTAGGAGAGCTGAATTCTGATGGTGCCATATTTCATTGGCTTCAGTTGGATATGCTCTTCCTATTACCTTTCACCATCTGATGGTCCCTGGTGTTAACTGGACTGGTTGTCCTGGATAGGAGTAGACATCCCAGGAGACAGGCATTGCTCTGTGTTCCAAGTTAGAGCAGACCTCCTGGTAGACAAGCACAACAGTAGGCTTTTAAGGGCAGGCGCACCCTTTCCTTGAGTGTCCAGTTAGAGGTGCATACCAGGAGGGAGATAAGTCTCTATAGAGCAGAACAGAGCCTAGGTATGCTCAGCTCTGTGGGGTCCCAGGTGGCATGGGGGTTGATGCAGGGAGTGGGTGGGTCTCATCTGTGTCCCTATTAGAGCAAGCATCCAGGGAGACAGGCAGGGGTAGGGAGTGTTGGAGGGAGCAGGGAGGATAAGCTGGTCTGCCAGGAATGCATAATATTTATCTTTTAAGTAGCCTTTAAAGACATTGTTTCACAGTCTTCTTCTTTAATAGTATTTATCAATTACTTAAAAGAGTTATTAACATATTTAAACATTATCATATTACTATTGGTTAACTTGTTTTGACTATTGGTTACTTTTAGATTTGTCTTTCCTTTTATCTATGTTTATTTATGTTTGTGTTAATGGTTGATATTGCATGATATAGCTTCCATGTTCTATAAATATTGTTTAAGCTTTGAATGGGATATATTTTCATGTAGCCCTATGTATCCATTTTACAGTGGTCACAGGTTTCACTTCTGTTTATGTTTTACATTAGTAAGTATTTGCTATTTTTATTCCCTGACACGTTTATTTATTTATTATGCTTGTCTTTTCTCCTCTTTGGATGCTTAATTCTTTCAGTGATTCATTTTCTTTAGCTCAAATAAATATAACAATTTTTGGTCTGTTGTTTTTGCATCATCTAAACTACATGGTAGTGGCCTTTAAAAAATTATAGAAACTAATCCAGTTTTTAAAAGAAATTCTTGGTACAAGTCTTGCTGTTCAAACTCACTTTTGACAGGTCCTTGTTACCACCTATTGACACCTTTTTTATTTGAAATTTTCCTTTGTTTTCAGAAGTTTGGTAATATGTTAAACTATGAGACTCATTTCCTTATAATTTTGTATTCATTTAGTTTGTATTTCTTCATATTTTCCATGTCTGCTGTACAATGTATTTTTTTTCCAGGTTGAAAACCGTTCAGGCCTTCTGTGTTTACATCAATTCTGTTAATCTCTCTGATAACCCTTATGCTATTCTGGGATACAATTTCACATATGTTGAATCTATTTACAAATATATTTCTACCCTCTTTTCAATGTGCTATATCTTTTATTTCACCCTCTTTATAATGTTTCTACTAGTTTTTGAGTTTATTTATCTTGTCTACCCAAGTGTCAAATCTGTAATATATAGTTCCTGGAAATTATCCTTATTTAAGCTTTGTTTTCAGCTTTAGTATTCATAGTTTCCTATTGATTCAACTTTCTCTTACAATTTTCCATATGATCTATTTTATAGGTAGTTGCAATTCTTTTATTTTAACATATTCTTAATTATAATTTTATGTACTTGTCTGGCAACTGTTGTGCATAAATTAGTATTTTCCTGGGTGTTTAACTTTGGCATAAAATATTTTCCTAGCTTTTGTGTTCATCCCTTCCATTACAAAAAACAATTCTCACAGACTCCATGGAGCCTGACCCATCCCAGGTTTCTGGTATGTCCTAGGGAGTGACTCTACCCAAGAATTTTACCAGAAGGGGATATTGAGATGGAAGGGACCACCTACTGTAGTCAGTAGGACTCCACAGTGGAGGGATGAGGAGAGAAACCTGCCTACAAACTTCAACTCAAAATATGCACTGAGTACAAGATGTATAGAGACAAAGACAGAGAAGAACATGAGGGTATAGCTAAACACCTACTGGCACAGCATGAGATCCATCCCATGGGTCTCATACCAGTTCCTGACACTAATGGCATTCTGTTAGCATTACCATCCTCTGAGAAGCTCTATCCAGAAGCTGGACTCAAATATGTCCCTGAATTTGTTGCTTGTTTGTAGATCCTGTTCTGCTAACTGGGCCACCTTGTTAGGCCTCAGTGGGAGAGGATGCACCTAGCTCTGCAGTGACTTGATGTGCTAGGGTGGGTTAATACCCATCTCTGGAGGAATAAAAAAATGAATATATAAATAAATTAATAAAAAATTGATTATTGACACTTTTTTCTTTGTGATTCCAGAGCTTTGGGAATATGGAAGAACACTGAACAGTCTCATAGTCCCAATATTTTTTTACCAGTTGTAGATTTCTATGTTATTAATCAACTACTGTCAAAGGAAACTTCTTTGATCAAGCTTGAAAGATGCACTAATTTATGACTGTAACAAGATATCATTAGGAGATGGTTCAATATATTCATTTAGGAGAGTATTAGTGCTATGTTCTGCTATGACTTATGTAACCACTGGTTCTTGGGCCCAGTAAGAGTAGAAAGTGTGCATCTTATAAATTAAGATGAAACACAATAAAGAGATGGTTGGTTATATCCATGACATTCACACTCATGACTACTGCACAAACAAGAATACTTTGCCAGGCTGGTAATTATTATAGTTCAAGAAATTGCAGATACCAGTAAAAAACATTCTCATAAACAATAGTGAAGTTGCACATATGAATCCACAGAGGTTGTAACATTATTTATAATAATAGAAAAAGGACAAAACAGATACAACTATAGCATATAGACACAAAATTCCATTATAGTTGAGAAGCTGCTGAGAGTTGACCATTTTTAGGAGACAGACAAATAGTTTCCTATACAGGTGTAGTCTTTTGTAGGTCACACTTGCTCAAGTAGTTGCACATTTCCAAGTACACATGAAAAAACACCAAGCAAATATAGAACCCCCCCCCAAAAAAAACCCAAAAAACCCAAATTGGACTTATTGAATTTTCAAAAGTGAAATGACAACATAATTCTGTGTGTATGAAACAGGATGTGATCATTGGGAGGAGAATGAATAAGATCAAAATTAATCGCATACAATTCTCATAGGTTCAATAAAACTGTAATTTTTTTTTTAAAAAAATGAGTTTCAAAGGACCTTTTTCAAATTTCATAATTTCTGAGATATTTAATGTTCTATTTTTAAATCTGCTTTTATTTCTCCTTTAAAACAAATATAAAAAATTTAAGGTGTTATTTTCTAATATGAACTGTCCTCTTTATTTTGGGGGAGTTAGCGAAAATAGCAGCAAAGACATCTGAAAATCCCAGGGAATCATACTATTAACAATTTACAAAACATACAGGATAATACATACAATTCTGTGCATGAATACCCATATATAGTGTTAATGAACTTTTCTTATCTAAGCTAATTGTGCTTCCTCCAAGAGCTAAAGAAAAAAAAATACACCACAAAAAAAAAAACAAATAAGACCAAACAAACAAACAACAAATGAAAAACCCTCCAATATCAGACCAATATCAGATAAGAGCATTCTCTTTTAAGTTGTTGGCTAGGGTTATCCAAAAGACTCCAAACACATAGTTTACTTTTGTTGCTTTGGTTACTCTCTAGAGCAGAAGGGTAAGCAGTTATTTTTAAAGACACCTTAGACTTCAGAAACAGGGACCAGAGATTCTAACCTAAGGAAGACCATACTGCCATTACTTAACTAAACCAACAAAATACCTAATAACAAACTATACACATTTGTTTTTATACTCACAAATGAATATTCTCTTCACTATCATCAGATAAAATTATCTTTGTAACGGAGAGAGACCATTATAGAAAGCTGCAACCAATCAATATGCAGAATTGTAGATCCCAGTTGCAAAGTATAGATCAAGAAAACAAATTCCCACCTAAGGCCCATGAAATATTGTGCCTCAAAGACTGTAAGACCCAGAGGATTAGGGAATTTGCTATGAAATGATATCTTCTAGAATCATCACAGGCTACACCTACATAGTGTTACAGACATTACTACTCATGAGTGCACTGAACAAGGATGATATCAGTGAACATGCCAAATGGGAAAGAGAAATGAACACAAGGCCTCAGCCATACACAAACAATTATGAGCAACCGAGGAAAGCTGGAAAGAGCACAGTTAGTCTTTCCCATGAAAGAGAACATTAATTTGTGGTCCAGTGCCTAATGGTCAATCTTGAATACGTAAATGTGGTTAACACTATAGGAACTGAAAAGGTTATACATAGGAAAACAAATGTATATACATATATGAATGTAATAACAATTAGTGAATAAAGCAGCCATGCTTGCAAAGCATGGTGGGAAGACAAATATGGGAAGGTTTGAGGAAGGGAAGAAAACAGAAATAAATTTAATAAAGTTAACAATCTCAAAAATTTTAAAAAGTGAACAAACAAAACCAAACAGACAAACAAACAGAAATGTCTGGTATTTGACTGTAGTTTTGTCTTGCCACGATGATCTGCTCCTTATTGACAAAAAAGGACCACAGGACATTGCATCAAACATCTGAATAAGTCCATATAAACATTTTCTTTGGTTAAGTGATTTGACCCAATATTATATTGAGATCATGAAGAAGTTTCTATAAGATACAGAAAGGGCATGAAAAAATAAAGAAGGTTTTTTTCAATTCGTGCTAGTAAACGGATATTTAGTTATTTTTCTGTGTTTTCAATAAATATCATGACCAAAGGCAATTTAGGAAATAAATTATACTTTGGCTTACAATTCAGAAGGGGGACGTCCATAACAGTGAGGCAAGTGTGGTAGCCAGTGTGCAGAGTAGAAAGATGAGAGATCCCATCTTTAGCTGTAAACCAGAAACAGAAAACTAGTTAGGAACAAAGGCAATGAACTCTCAAAGCCTGCTTACAATGATGCACTTTCTGTTTCCTCCAGTAAGGCTGGACCACCCACCTTAAACACTAGTTCAGTCTTCCAATACTTGAGTATTTGGGAGACATTTCTAACTCAAAGTTCAGAGAGAGAGAGAGAGAGAGAGAGAGAGACTTCTGATTGTATACATCCTATGTCCATTTAATTTAACATGCACATTTTTAGTCATGCTTAGTTATGGTCTCACACATTTCTAAAAGGAATGCTAGCAGACACTCCTTGTACAATTGTGTCTGAAAGGATTATGTGGAAGATTTGACTTGTCTCATAATGATTGTGGGAATATTAAGTAACATGGAGCCAGAGAAAAGATAAGGACACCTTGAGCATCTAGTCTGTAAGAAGCAGGCTCACAGAGACAAGACTCATACAGTGTACTAAAACTAATCTCATCCCCACTCAGAGGTTACTGCAGTCTGACTTCTACTATACCTCTTCCCTATTCTTAAAAACACTTTGCCCAAATTTTTATTTGTGACAAAAGAGAAGTCACGGTTATGAAATTACATGTATGTGTTTTCCAAACTGTCTACTCTGTCACTGCTCACAACTGTTCACTTTAACATCATTTTCTTTGGATAGTATTCCTTCGTATGTGCAGATGTTTAATATAAAGGAAGCAGAAAACTAGAGTATGTAATACTGTCTTTACCTACTACTGACCTAACTAAATAAATGCTTTTCCCTGTCTTATTCACCTTAGGAAACCTTTTTGCTGAGGTATATATCACTAGTACATGCTTGTTTAGTATACACAGAGACATGGATTACATCTATAGCAGCACAATGGATCAAGCAGTTATTCAATAATAGAAAGAGCACTTATACCATCTGTACTCATTTAAGGCTTTGAAACTCCTGCTCAATATGCACTAGCCATCCCAGTGCTAGGGACCATGCATCTACTGGAAATCTAGACACCCTTTAAGAACCTAGGCAAGCCAACTAGTCTAAACAAAACCCTGAAAATTACAAGACTACAGTTACCTCTCTTGTCAAAAATATTTCCGTTACTGGGGAAAATTGCACTAGTCCCCAAGTGTAGCTTTCCTATGTGGCCCCAGAAACAAAACCCCTATTCTTATAAGAAACAAAAGTCTAGAATTTATCTATTCAAGTGGCATTGCTGTGTTCCACCATAAAAAGAATCTTTACATCTTGTAGAATAAGGATGCAATGCCTATTGTGAAAATTACCATTTCCAAATAGATGAATCCCTACGGTATAAGTCAGTTCTGAGATACAGAATTTCTGAGACAATGTATGCAAACACCACAGCTGCATTTCTAAAAGGTCAAGAAACCCTTATCTGCTTCATCATAGAAGCTTTAAAACCATCACTCAAGACTCAACTGGAAAAAAAAAATACTGTAGTGAGCCTCAGGGCATCCGCAGTTTTGCAAGGACTTTGCTTGTAAAATTCTGTCCTGGCCCTCTTTGGCCCCTGCTGACTTCACTTACTTTCTTACAAACTTACAGATCCATCTTTAAAGCCAGAAACATTTTGTCTAGTATTTTAAGGTAGAAAGTTTTCTTCTCTTTGTAGTTTCCTTTCTTCTAAATTAGAAAGAATTTTCAGAATCTGTATTTCTCCTCATTGAGAGAATTGAGGTCTACTGACACATCCTCATCACCATGTTCTATGGATCAAGGGGAGGCAGGTAAGTAGGTGTCACAAATGAGCTCTTCTCTAAAACAAGGCACACTGTGGTATCTGGAAAAAGGGTGGGGCAAGATATACTTCAAAGAATGTGATGCCGCCATACTAAGGTATATCAAATGAACCAAAGAGCTCTATTTTAAATCATTAAAGGGAGAATTTACAAAACAGTGACATACCCTGTTCCTGGACTTATGCACCTTTTTTTTTTTTTTTTTTTTTTTTTTTGTAGAATCATTTGGCTATCTTTAAGACCATGATTCACCACATATATCCTTTTTTTAAAGGACCGTGACCAGACAGACATCTGTCTTCTGGAACATACAGAACAAAAATTGTACCTCATCATTGTTAGCATAAGCTTCATGTCCATGATTCTCTAAGTCATTTTTACCTGTGCATTACACACAAATTGTTGTCTGACTGTAAGTTATTATTATTATTGTTGTTGTTGTTGTCCACATTCAGAACCAAAAATAAAAAATAAATAAAGCTACACTTATCTCTACTAAGAATTTTTATTTTATTACATATAGCCTGAAACAGAATTTTCTGACTACAAACCAAAGGAAAATAACAAAAAGAATATGTCTACACTAGCAGCTTTGAATTGTTTCCATTGTAGTTTAGCAATAAAGTATCTTATGTGTAATATTGTATTTTTTGGACATATGTAAGTTTTCTTGCTCACAAAACTCAATAAAGGGCTTTTGTCCCTGCCATCTGGCATATGTTTCTACCAAAACCTGATTTAATGTGCTCGCTCCTCTACAGAATCATCATTTTTTAATGCACCCTGAAGCTCACTTTTATAACAAGCTTCATTTCCAGGCTTGTTACATTGAAACTATTCACACCAAAAGTGATAATAGAGAAATAGTAATGTAAATACAAATGAAAAAGAAACAAAATGTGCTTGTTTCTAAATTTTTTCCTAATTGGATTTCCAGATATTTATGAATGTTTCAAGTATTGATTTACATCTGGTATGTAAAGGGTAGATAAGTAGTGATACCCCTGAGAAAAAGTATACTTTAATTGTCTAGTTAATATTTCATCTTACTAAATGCAATCTTTTAAAATACCTGTTTGATCTTAGGTATTACACTGAGTTTTATTATATAGTAAAAGTAAATGTAATTTTGCTTAAATAATAAATAAAAATAGTGAACCTAAAATTTGGACTGATGATATAGTTTAGCAGGTAGAGGTGCTTGCACACAGGCTGGACTACTTGAGCTCAGATACCAGATCCCAAAAGGTGGCAGAAGAGAATCAATTCCTAAGACTTGTCTTTTGAGAGTGCTCTCTCTCTCTCTCTCTCTCTCTCTCTCTCTCTCTCTCTCTCTCTCTCTCTCTCTCTCTCTCTTTCTATTTCTCTGTCTCTCTCTCTGTCTCTGTGTGTGTATGTGTGCATGTGTATTTTATTTGAGTGAATGTGGTTGTACACATAATATTTCACTCATGTGAAGGTCAGTGGACAACTTCCCTTCTTGGTTCTCCTGTTCCACCATGTTTAGGAAAGATCTCTTTTGTTTTATTGTATGTACACCAGATTAGCTAGCCTGGACCTTCTAGGCATTCTTATGTGTCTGTCTTGCATGTTCTTGTGTGAGCTTGAAGATTTGGATGCCATACTGCACATATGCATATTCATATGAATATAGGTATCTGAAGTTGGGTCCTATGTTTGTGCTTCAGGTTATTTTGACAACAGAGTTGTCACACCAGTCTGTTGTATAGATTTGAAAAAGACTGAATAGCCATGATTTTAGGATAATCAATGAACTATAATAAATTCTTTTACATGGAAGTGGGAAAAAGACTAATAAGCTTAATTTGTCATTTTACACATAAATATTGCAGGTATTACATGTTGGTCAGCTCATAATATATCATTTTTCAAGGTTCATTTTTTGTTAAGTTGTTAATTTATTATGAAGAGAGTTGACCACATTCATCTTTTCTGGAGAAAGAACTTCAATATATAAATTTCCTTCTTATACTATGTAGTATTCTGAATCCAGTGTTTGTAAAGTCCTTCTTCTGCCTCTATCTTATATACACATATGGAAGGTGAACAAGTAAAACGTTGTCAATGTGAAATCAAATATTATTCCAGTTGCTCCTTAATATTTATTCAGTGGGCCTTTTGGGGACCATGAAAGGTAGCCTGGTTCCTAGTTGAGCTAAGGCTGAAAATCCCAGAGACCCTGAAGGGACAGTAGGAGTTTCACCTGTTCCCAGGTACCAGACTCCTGTCACTAGCCACAGCCCACCCCCCACCCCCCCATAGATTTGTGGCTATCAGTCATTTAAGGGGAATGATCCAAGCCCCTCTACATGTAGAGAATGTGACCTATAGTCACATAGGCTCAAGTTAGATCTCAATTTTAATGAGGTACCTAAAGGCCTGGAAATTTTAGCCAATAAGCTTTCCTTCTTAGACATTCCTCACTGCAAAATGTATTTAATCTCAGGCTCACACTGAGAACTGGAGTATGGTTTTACTCAACTTTCCACCATGACAATAAATGCCTTAAAACCATGGATTGCCTCTTTTCATCGGGATCCACCATGGGAAGCCTTGGAGAAGGCCTTTGCCTATTGATCTGCTGTCTAATCTCCATAGACAGCCCCTCTGTGCTCCCAGCAATGACTGCAAACAAACCCAAGCCAACTGTCATCAAGCCAAACTCTCCCCATTCCCACCCCAGCCACCCCTGCCAGATCAGACCTTTCCCCTTTTTCCTCTGGACTCATCTAGATCCATCCTGTAGGCTGCCACTTGTTTTTTGTTTTTTGGCTCTTCTACAGCTGCCAGTGGCACTAGGATGCCCAGGATGTGAAAGGTCCAGCCTTGTTACAGGCCTGGGGACCCCTGAGCCAGCTTCACTTGTCCTGCACTTCAGACTTTTCTTTTCCACCCTTGGAGAGGTGTCCGGGGTTGCCCTATGGCCCAACACCTGACCGGCAGCAGCATGGAATAAGAAAAGTCACTTCCTGTGTCTTGGCTCCCTGAGTGGCCATGCCTTGTGGCAGAACAGATGCTGGATCCCCGTAACCCTATAGGCCATTGCCTTGGCCTAAGTGGTAAATCTTGTAGATCATGTAGTTTTATATTCATTATTATGTACTATAAATGCATTTTATCATTTAAAATACATAAAAACTAGAGGAAACGTTGAAATATCCAGATCTGTAGAATACTTTAGGTGTAATCCAAATTCATCTTAATTTTCCTGTCTTCCAATGGTCTTCGAAGTCAGGAAGCATCATACATTGGTAAAACAGAGAATACTCTGGCCTCTTCTTTTTCACCTGTTTCTTTTCTCCAACCTTATACAAATGGGACAAAACTGAAATCTCACAAAGATATTTGAGTGTATTAAAATTTTGGATATCTAATTTCTGTTTCGTATGCATATCTAAATTGGCCCATTTTCACCTTGGCTACGTTTTTATTGAAAAACTTTTTAGTGCTGGAACTTTTCCAGTGATGTCTCTGATAGACTGTGTTCCTGCTGCTTCTAACTTTCTTGCTGACTGCTGGCGTCCAGGGCCACCACTTTCTATCTCATTGGAGATCGTTCATCTTTGTAGCGCAATTCTAAGACCAGGAATAGCAAGGACAAGTGTGCTCTCCTACTTCTTGGCCATATGTGCCTCATAAGGAATATCAATAGTGTCCCTTTCCAAAAATAGTGTTTGGCAGATTCACCTGCAGCTGGTTCAGAGAGCTCACAGTCTTTAGAGTTTTCTGCTTGGCTAGACAAGAACTAAATCCTCTCTCTCTTTCTCTCTCTCTCTCTCTCTCTCTCTCTCTCTCTCTCTCTCTCTCTCTCTCTCTCTCTCTCTCTCTCTCCCCCTCCATTTTTCTAACAACTCCAAGTTCTTAACTACAGTCTTAAGATAACATCAGGAGGCTTCTCTACCCTTTTTAGTAATGGGTGCGGGTTCAGCTCTAAAGTCTTCAGTTGATAGATCATTACATCTATGCCCCCCACGTTGTTGAGGTAATGATCATCCAGCTACCTCAGTTATTATTTTACAACAGCTTATTACACTTTTAGGAAACAAATGCTATCATCTTCATCCATCATTAAATCAATAGCTATTTCCAACATTTACTTTTTTCTAGATGAAATAAGGATATCAATAGTTCCCTGTTCTATATTCAATGGAATATTGACCTTCAATATCCTTTGTAATCTAGCATAGTCCAGCAAACTATTACCAGCTCAGGTGGCTGGTAAAGAATTTGCTCATCTTAAAATGTGTGCTCCAAAGAATTTCCAGACTGTGAATCAGAATTCCTACCTGGTGAACATCTGAGAATCTGAGAAATGATCCAGGGATATGTGCATCTGCTACTTCCTCAAAGCCCTGTTTGCATACTTTCCAATGCTTTCTCATCTCTAATTTAGTGGTTCGTGTGTGGTGATGTGACAAAATTTTCTTCGCTGAATCACCTTTTCCCCTAATAGCCTAAAACAATTCTTCCTCAGGAGATTGTTGCAAATATTTAGGATTTTTAAAAAATTGACTTCAACTTTGGCAAATCTTATTAATGTATTTGAGAGTTATAAAAAGAGTTACATGCAGGGACTACTCCTTTTTAAATTGCAGATATTACATGTATTGTGCTTAAGTATATTTATCTTTTAAATTTTACTTAATGTATGCATTTAAAAATATATTACATAAAGTTTATTTTATTGGGTTTAATTTTTGCTGCCTTATAGACTTTCTTGAGACAAAGTCTCAGGAACTGGATGGCCTGAAGCTCCTACAGAACTCCATGTTTCTGCTCCCAAATGCTAGGATTAAAGGTGAGTACCTCTGATTTTGATGATTTATTGTTGTTGTTGTTGTTAAATTTAGAACAAGTTACTAGGATTGATTTCTGCCTTAACCCCATGTCTAGATTAACTTTTTTTCATGAGTTGTTTTGTTTCCATCTTATACCACCCTTTAGATTTATATTCACTTATTTATTATATTTCCTCTTCAGGAGAACTTATAAAAAAAAAAGTACTCATGTTGTTCACTCAGGACAGTACCGATACTGAGCTTATTTTATTGGAGATAAATCCAAAATCACAGATCATCTATAGACATTTCCTTTTCTCCTTTGAAATAGTCAAAAGTGAATTTCTTTTCTTTTCTTTTCTTTTCTTTTCTTTTCTTTTCTTTTCTTTTCTTTTCTTTTTTATTAGACATTTTCTTTATTTACATTTCAAATGCTATCCCTAAAGTTCCCTATACCCTCCCCCGCCCTGTTCCCCAACCCACCTACACTCACTTCTTGGTCCTGGTGTTCCCCTGTACTGGGGCATATAAAGTTTTCAATATCAAGGGGCCTCTCTTCCTAATGATGGTGGATTAGGCCACCTTCTGCTCCATATGCAGCTAGAGATATGAGCTCTGGGGGTGCTTGTTAGTTCATATTGTTGTTCCACCTATAGAGTTGCAGACCCCTTCAGCTCCTTGGGTGCTTGCTCTACCTTCACCATTGGGGGACCTGTGTTCCATTCTATAGATGACTGTGAGCATCCATCAGCTTATTTTGTTATTTAACATATTTAGTGTTATCTCTAGCAATAGGATAGAAGACCAGGAAATAAATAAAAAAGAATTTCTATCTATCTTGTAGAATACAAGGAGCTTATAATTTTGAAAATTACACAGAGTATCAGAGTTTTAACCCCTGACATTATTTAAAGACTTTCTATACTTGGGAGAATTCACTATGGAGGATGTGTGTGGCAGATATTCTGTAATGCTGACATTCAGAGATTATATCACTGTGTATACACATCTTTAAGTACACAGCATGTACAGTTTCAGTGTTCTCAGCAGAACTTTGCAGGGAATTCTAACAGTGTACCTTCTTCACTCCTCTACCTCTAAACTTCTCCTGAAAGTCTTGTGAGTCACCGAGATATGTTAAAAATTACATCACTATGGGGGACTTTTGGGATAGCATTGGAAATGTAAATGAGGAAAATACCTAATTAAAAAAAAAGAAAAAAATTACATCACTAAATAAGGGTTTGGTCAAGATTTATCTTAAAAAGTCATGGTTGGCACAGGAACTGATTGTTATTTACACAGGTGAGGAGGTGATACAGGCAAGTAAGTCAACAAACTCAGAAGATTGCAGGAGAATTATTTGAGTCTGAGGTCTTGGAGATATAAGAATATCAGTAGAGAGAAGGTAGACTTCTGCAGAGAAATGAAGACCATGGGATCAGGTCACCATCTGTCGCTACCACAGCTATTCTTATTGTTCCCATTTATACAAGGTTTGAAGTATGGTACTCCCTTATATTCTTCAGAAAATCTCCAGGAATACTTTGGTTTTACTGGAACAAAGAATAAGAGAGTACCTGTTTCACTCTGAGGATATATTATTTATGCAATAGAAATTTGACTCATAAAATGTTTAAATAGTTGATATTGGATCAATGAAATGTAGTAAAATACAGTGAACTGCAAATTATATTTTTCAAAAATACTTTGAATATTAGTTAAACAGTTGCCAGTAATTAACTTCTATTTTTCTTTATCTTTCACATCTACAAGCTGAAATGCTAGAGATCTTTGTGATCTACCTAAGAAAGAAATGAGATGAAGACTTCAATTATTCATGTCCATGAACTTGTCTTCTGACTGGAGTGAGTACTTGTTGTTTCATTCTTACAAACAAACATGAACAACATTGTGAGACTACTATCCCTTGATAATATTTAACACTTCGTTGTTTCTTCATTCACTGCAATTGATGCTAAGATTAAATTCAATGTTTTTAAGGCTCTAGAGAGCCTTAGTCAGGCTGTCTTCCAAGAATCTCTTTCTTACATGTACAATCTCTTGCTTTCATATGCACTCTAAAAACTTATGGTGTCAACCTGATCTGTTGAGAAAGCTGCCTGGGCAATATTTGTCTGCTACTAATCCTTCTATAGTCTATAAGAATTTAAAGGGGTAGTATAATTTCTCCCTATGACTACATATCAGATTTTTAATAAACTAAAAAAAAATGGAATTACACTAAAAGAACCATTTTGTCACTGCTAAGGTTTGCTTAGCAGTGAACCGATATAAATGGCAAAGTACTTTTCTATATTACACAACACATAAACACCAGTTTGTAGAAAAGCTAGACAGACAGACAGACAGACACACACACACACACACACACACACACACACACACACATCCATATATATGACATTTGTGTCATTTCCTTTTCTCAACTTTATATTACAGATTAAACATTTTCCAATTTTTAAGCTACTTCTAAATACATAAGTTTATGTTCATTTTTTAAAAAGAATTTGCTCCTTTTGAAGTCATTTACTTACAAATATCCCCTCTAAGTATTTCACCTGCTGTGCACTCCATGTTTCCTTCTAGGTTCATGGAGTTGCTACATCTGCACTGCATTCAAAGATTATGTAGTCACTTGCTGCTGGGTTCTTATTGAAGAAACAATCTTTATGCTGAAATGAGTAAATATGTAGTTTTTTATAAGTGTTTTTTTTTTTTTTTATAGCGAGTTTCCCCAATCTTTTTGAGTTGGGGGACCTTTTATTTATTTAATTTTTTAAATTAAATATAAATTCTACAAAGGTCATTTGAAAGAATGGCTTACTGCATAATTAATTTTTATAGAACAAGTATGACATTTACCTCTATACTCTAGATATATCAGAATTATGAGAGGTATGTGAAAGAAGAATTTGTATAAGCTTCAGGTAACATTTAAGATAAAATAATACAGCTCAAGGAAACGGGAAATCAAATGTTTGAAGTGAGTGTTTCACAAAGTTTATATTCAATTACTAATTTTGTTACATTAGTTCTAGACCCTAATAACTTTTGCCTTTTGTGATATATATCTTAATCTTTGTGTAGGTAGGTACGCACCTGTGTTTTATCTTACGTCAAAACCTTGCCATTGATAACTTATCAGTATAATAAATTACTTGAAGTGTTATAAGTAGCTGGAATGGTAAAGAACACAGAGCACAGTCCTCTCATCCTGATTGTCCAACTCCAATATCGTTTGCTACTGATACTATTAGAAAAGGTGTAATTCCCCATCCCCATAACTGATATTTGCTTTGCTATGCTTTATTTGTTTTTCTTACTTTATTTCTTCTTTCTTTCTCCAAAAAATAATAATTGTGATATAAATAGAGACTTCATTGTGTGTTCATTTGAAACTGCTTTCTTCCAGATAGTGTTTTACATTAGCATAAAATACGTATATAAAGAGAAATCTGTATTGATCTTGACTTTTTAGAGACTTTCTGAAGAAAATTTTGATCCCTCTATCTGGCACCTAGTGGGTCAAGAATAACCTCTACCTTTAGACATGTGGATGAGCTTTCATTCCATCAAAAAATAAAGCATACAAGGGTTGAATTTTCTACATAAATGAAAACTTTTATTTATTTATTTTTGCTTTTTGTATGTAAGAATTTATTTAAAGCTCACTCACTCCCTGTATCATAATACACTGTTCAGAATTTTCTAATCATATTTATTACTGACCTTTATGTTAAAATTATTCTGAAATTTATTCTACTGGTAAATAAATATTTTTGGAAATGTTAACAAAAATATTTAGAAGAATATGAGCAGTGTTCTCCTCTGATTTTAGAATTAGGCTTGAAATAATTTTAAAAATATTATATAGCAGGTGGATATCTGTTTTGCTCAGTCATTGAGGACTTTTTTTGGTAATTTATTTCTGTTTTATGAGTATTGTACAGATATAAAGTAAATGAGATCTGGAGAGATGACTTAGCAGAGAAGAGACCATGTTGTTCATGACTTTTGGTGCGTGAGACTCATGTTACCTGTTCATAACAGTCTGTAACTCCAGTTCCAAAGCACACAACAAGCTTTTCAAGCCTCCAGCAGCACCTGTAGGCATGTGAACATACCTATGCATAGACACATAATAGAAAATAAAAGAAAATTAAAAAAATAAAAATAAGAAATAGACTATCTGGCTTTGGAACATATAAACAGCAGCACAAATTTATGATTATAAATTAATTGATAAAATATTTAAAATTAACTCAAAATAATGCATATTAACTTAACCCTCTTTTTTTCAAACTTGGTATTACTGTTTGAGGAAAACTGTGCAGTCTTTGAATGTCAGAGATTGCTGTTGTACAATGCATTTTATCCTAACATTGTAAATAAAATTAAAAATGATATATTTGTTTACCGTAAACTTACTAAATGCATTCTGGGAAAATGAAAGCCTTTTTAAATTTACACATATGGAGAAATTATTTTGCATTTTTTTCTTTTTTTGAGAGAGAAAGAATGTATTAGAATAATTTCAATGTAGGGACACTAAGTTGTTTATATCCTCAGACTCATCTGTGATACATCACAAACCTCTGTATCTGAAATGATGGATATGCCAACCAAAGGTCCCAAAGAGGTGTTAACATTTATAACTTTTCCTTTCTGTGTAGACATGATTTCTCTGTCTTACTCAGGTTTCATTCTAAATTTGATTTGAACTAAGAATAATATGTCAATATTATCAAAAGTATAAAATAAGTAAGTGTTATTTTTTAATCAAATTGGAAAATAATCAGGAAAACAAGCATAACATCTAGTATACATAAACATTTGATAATCTCTGGAATTGACTACAAGTGTACAAGATGAATTATCTTTGTAGGCAAAATTGAATGGACTTAGGTTTCTAAATGATGAATTTTATAAACACATAACATGCTACTATTAATCTTACAGTCAGAATTAATATAAGCACTAAAATTAAAGTTAATTCATAAACATTTTTAGAACTAGATGATAAAAACCTTAGTATATTAGCTGCTATTATACATTTGTATTTTTAAATCTCATTATTTACTTATTCTTCAAAACAATTCTCCTTGTAAACTTGTAATTTATTTTAAAGATTTATTCATTTATTTTCTGTGTATAAAAGTGTTTTACTTCCATATCTGTGTGTGGACCCATGTTCATGTCTCTTGCTGAGGGAGATTAGAAGGGAGTGTCAGATTTCCCTGAACTGGACATTTGAGTGGTTAAGAAACTATGTTAATGTTGGGAACCAGGAATAAATATATATATGTTGGCATATCCATTTTGGTTGGCATATCCATCATTTCAGATACAGAGATTTGTGATGTATCACAGATGAGTCTGAGGATATAAACAACTTAGTGTCCCTACATTGAAATTATTCTAACACATTCTTTCTCTCTCAAAAAAAGAAAAAAATGCAAAATAATTTCTCCATATGTGTAAATTTTAAAAGGCTTTCATTTTTTCAGAATTTAGTAAGTTTATGGTAAACAAATATATCATTTTTAATTTTATTTACAATGTTAGGATAAAATGCATTGTACAACAGCAATCTCTGACACTCAAAGACAACACAGTTTTCCTCAAACAGTGATACCAAGTTTACAAAAAGAGGATTAAGTAAATATGCATTATTTTGAGTTAAGTTTTAATATTTTATCAATTAATTTATAATTATAAGTATGTGCTGTTGTTTATATATTCCGAAGCCAGATAGTCTATTTTTTATTTTTATTTTTTTAATTTTTCTTTTATTTTCTATTATGTGTCTATGCATAGGTTTGATCACAAGCCTGCAGGTGCTGCTGGAGGCTTGAAGAGCTTGTATGCTTTGGAACTGGAGTTAGAGACTGTTGTGAACAGGTAACATGAGTCTCACGCACCAAAAGTCATGAACAGCATGGTCTCTTGTCTGCTAAGTCATCTCCCCAGATCTCATATATTATATATAGTCATTCTTATTAGATATTTTCTTCATTTTCATTTCAAATGCTAGCCCCAAAGCGCCCTATACACTCCCCACACCCTGCTCCCCAACCCACACACCCCTGCTTCCTGGTCCTGGCACTCCTCTGTACTGGGGCATATGATCTTACTCAGTAGATGAATATATTGATCATTTTACATCTAAATTGAATACATTTAGGTAGAAACTAATTAGAGGTTATAGGTCATTGGGCGCATTAACATGTAGGCTATATTTTGTCCCTAAGCCCTCCCTTCATAGTAAAAAGTAGACACTTTGTTCTAGCACACCTTCCCTTCTGTGATGTTCTCTCTTGTCACAGGCTCACAGCTCTGGGTCAAGCAACTACACAATGAGGTGTCTACCATTATGAGCCTAATGAATAATTTTTTATTTTGCTTATTACCCTTAGGTATTTTGTGGTGGTGAGATCAAGATGACTCATAATTATTTTAAGATAGAATAAATTCATCTAGATATATGAAATAACCTTTTACAACTTGCTAGATTCAGAAGAAGAGTTAAGATAGAGCAGAATGAGCCTATGAACATTTCAGAATTGCAAAGTATTAAACATTGTTTTAAAAATGTATTTAATTGCATTACATTCTCTGCAATTGTAAGTTAAGAATTATCTCTCCAAAGTACTAAATTTTTGACATAAACTCACTAAAAATAGAATAAAATATGTTGTAGCTGGTTTAGAAACTTACTAATTTCTTAAATTAACCATAAGCTATTCAATTTTTCCTTAAAAATATGTCCCATTTTTACTGGTGTCAAAGTTCAATAATTGGGCCTATCAGAGAAAAAATTATTTTCCTAATGGGATGATATTTATGCTTAAACTTACTACATCTGGGATCTAATACATTAGAGACTATTTTCCACTGAGTATCTCTTGCAAAAAGAGGTCATCTACAATGCATTAGGGGCTATGATTTAAATTTCTACTTTCAGTTCCAGAAGTATATGTCTGAAATTTCTGAAGCCTCATTTTCTTTCTGTAAATAAGTAAATATTTCTGACCACTTTGCTTCTGTGAATCCAATCTAAGAGCTTGTAATATCACTGATTCTCAATAGTCATTTTTTGGGGGGAGGGTGTTCATGGAAAATAATATGAAGTAAGAATTTCAGTGTCCTAATATGCAGATTTCCAATCATTCTCATGGCCATCAGGCCATCCCTCCTGCTCCTCCCTACACTCAACCAAGAACACCCCCACTCCTCACCTGATCTCCTTTCCCACCTAGTTCCCTCCATCCTTCTGCCTTACAGAACCATTCTATTCTCCCTTGCAAGTAAGACTCAAGCATCCTTGTTTGTGACCTATGGATGCTTTGAATCTCACTTGGAAGGTGAAATGAAATGGTCTTGAAAAGCAGCTGGAGGAATGGGGGCATTCTATGTTGGGTATAGCTTGAGGCAGGGTAGATGGCTAGATGACTATGAAAATGAATGGAAATCTACAACTGCTGTAGGAAGAGGTAGGAGACAGCTCCACGAAGAAATAGAAACTTGGAAGAGGGGAGGCACCTAAGAATCAATGGGGGTGTCATTAGATATTGAGACTGGGGAGGCCAGGGTGGCAGGATACTCAGAGGGTCTCAAGCACCTGCTCAGAGGAGAATGGGAGGTAGATGGGGGAATGGTTGTGAGAGGGGGTGACTAGGAGGTGACAGTGAGCAGAATATAAAGTGAATTAAAGTGTACCTTCACTTCTTGCTTAGCTTTCAAAATAGCCTTAATTAGTTTTTGATATTTAATAAAGGCTTTATTTTACTATTATGGCCTTACATTTTTGCCTACATTCTATTAAGTATTGCAGAAGGTATCTCAGCTAAAAGTAGATTGTTCAAATCATTTTATCCTAGTAATCATTGACTCATAGCAGAATGACAATTCTGAAAAAAAAAAGCCAATTCTTTGGCTCTTCTAATTTTTAAGATTACATTATAACTAAATATATTCCTCCTTCCCATTTTCCCTCAAAACTCTGAAAATTTCTTCCTTTTTCTCTTTTAAATCCATGACCTGTTTTTCATTAATTGTTGATATATATAATATATATATAATATATATATGTATATATATATTATATATATATATATAATATATATATATATATATATATATATATATATAATATATATATATCTTGTATTTATGTTTTCAGAACTGACCATACATCCTTACATGTGGCCTGTCCGTTGTTTTCATTCATCAAATTAAGTTTAAAAAACACAATGAAAACTCAAGGCTGGGTTTTAAGGTTTCTTCTATAGCACATAAACCATGCATATTTATACTTTATGTTGTTGTTGTTGCTGCTGCTGCTGCTGGTGGTGGTGGTGGTGGTCGGTACAGTATTTTTTAAAACAGGGTATTAGCTTAAATCAGGGACTTGCCTATGATTTCTTTCTATCACAACTGAAGAGGGCTATGCTATCATGCTTACTGCACAAGGAATTGTCTCAAGTCATGAATTTTAAAAAGAACTCCTTCAGAGAGTTGAGAACAGATTTATAACCAGCTGGCGCTAGGCTATATTTGGCATATGGAGCCTAGATTTAGTTATCATCTTCAAAGTACAAGAAAACCATTCTAACAGCATCATTGTGCATGTAACATAAATGACTGGGAATTACTTTAAGCAATCTCCAGGTGACCAGAACCAGGTCAGATGCCATGACAATGTGTTGCAGTTTCTTAATTTTATGTGCTTAAGTTGGTTCTCTCAGATAGTCAAAAGTGTCAGAGCTACAGAGGAAGTCACTGTTTAGTTTAATAGGTATATGTACACCAGGTGGTTTTCTGTATTTTGTGTGCTAGTATAGACACATGCATTTGTTAAAAGAAAATATGGATAAGATGTTAAATATGATCACCAGATTGGTAGGGTTGAATGAGGTGACTGTCTTCCCAGAAACAGAAACCCTCACCTTCCCTGTTCCTTGCTCATGAAGGGACATTCATACTCATGCTTGTTATAAACAAATCATTTATCTGTGTCAGCTCCCGTTTATGACTTTATGTCCCAGCAACTTGTGCTGCAAGAAAAAAAAATCTTCTTTGAGGGAATGTTACATGTTTTGTGTTAATTTTCCAGCACTGCCTACCTCTGTAATTCATACAAGGTACTGTGTTATATTTTTCAGAATTGAAACTTATGTCTACAACTGAACCAGGGGTTAGTTTTCATTGGTTGTCTGTGCATAACAGCAAGGGAAGTAAAAATAGCATGTGTTCCCTATAAAAGGATGAATAGATAATGAAAATATGTTACATTTCAAAATTGATTATAATAATCTTTTAAATAAGACGAAATTAGGAATTTCACAGCTAAATAAATGAGATTGAAAAAAACATTCTCAGTAGACTAACAATGACACATAGAAACATACAGAGTTTGTTGTTTTCATTGAAAAGCTCAACTTGAAATGTCAGATACATGTGTCAAATTTGAATATTAATAAAGGTCAGGAATGTGTAAGGGTTAATGATTGTCGGTTTTCAGGGGACAGAAAATATAACTCACTGGTATTAAAAGAACAATGCAATAAATGTGTTAAATGGTAAAAATGAGCAGGCAGAGCAGGTTACAAAATTGAATATAGGAAGTAATAATTAATATTAAAGGCATGTTGAAAGGAAACATGGAAATCTACTACTCTAGACACTAAATATATGTATGAAGAATTTAAATCAAGTTACTTTGTAACAAGGCAGGGATAACAATGTCACTGCTATATCATAGAGGGTAAAAATTTAAAAGTACAGGGCCAAGAATATTAAAATATCCTAGTGAACATACAAATAATTTCAGAGTAAATATTTTATTATACTGAAAACTTTATGAATAAACATGTTTATTTGCTTCTTAATTTGATATCACCACAAATTATAATTAATAAGGTTAATTTATGTAGATACTTTACTCTTCAGCTCTTTTTTTCTCCTAAATTATTTAAAAATTGGCACTAGGATGTTCAATTTCACTTTCTTTACATTTTACACTTCCTATTATTAAAATTTTGTCTTCGTCTCTACATTCACTGAAATTTGTTAAGTCCCCACCATGATATTCTTTCTGAAAGAGCTGCATATGACACCATGATGCAGCACACTTTAACATTCATATTTTCTTGCCTGATACAAGAATAAGAGTAACGTGTACTTTAAGATCAAGGGAAAATATGGATATTTAAGCTCTGCCTGACAGTTGCAAAAATTAACTTGTCATCCCAGAGTGTTTGTATGGCAGTAACAGAGGCTAAATAAATCCCCAAATAATACCTTTTGACAGATAAGGAGTTAGGGAAGGAAACATACTCTCTTAATATAGACTCCGTAACTTTGCAAACACATCAATAAAAGTTTAAAGGGAACATAAACATTGCTTTCAGTTGTAGCTTGTTGAATCATTTAACAAGGCTGTAGATTTATCATTTATGCGTAACTATTAAGATAATTACCCAACACCAAAGCAGTAAGATGAAGGCAGCATTTTCAAACTTTATCTTAAAGGTGAAAAATGAATAAAATTGACCATTATCAACAATACATTCATTTGCATGACTTTTATTTTAAAAACTTTATAAAGGCACATCTCTTAAGAAATATGATCAATGAGAAAAATATAAGTCAACATGATGTTACATATATATCTACACACAACCCTAGGGGGAAGGATCCAAAGTTAAGCAGCAGAGTCAGATAAAGGCCCTGCTCCATTTATAAGGGGATTAACATGAATACCAACCTACTCATCTGTTATAAATGTGTAGGAGGGTCTTTCCAGGCCCCGAATGCTCTTTGGTTAGTGGTTCAGTCTCTTTGACGCCCTCCCTCAGCCCACTGGTGGTTGGTTCTTCTCTGGGATCTATGACTTATAGACCTGGGGAGCTGGCTACATTTCCAATACCAAGGATGCTTCCTTACCTGTTTAGTGGTACCTTGAGTCCATTAGAGAGCTGTTGTTTGCTCCCAAGACAGATGTGTCAACACTGCACCTTAGAGGATTTTTATTTTTGTGTCTGTCATGCTGGTCATTGTGGTGATTTATAGGCATCTTAGATAGCTGGGAGTACTCGATGCTGCCATTGTTTGAAATGTTGTGTGATGCTTTCTGGCATCATAAAAGAAAGTCCACATGGAGGAGACTTTCAGGTTGGCACTAGCTAAGAAGCCTCTGAACCCTCATTTGAACCACAAGATATCATTAGACATAGGGGTTTCCCTTCCAATTTAGAGAGAGAAAAGAAGGAAAGGCAATAGTAATAACCTATAATATTTTAGATGGTTCTAGGACAACTCTGAACCTCAAATCAGAGAGCTTCTCATGTCTTATTTTGCAATTTTTGTTAGATGGTCTTTGGATATTGGAGGGAATATTATCAACCAAGATTATGGAATTTTACTAAAAATATATTGATGTATATTTATTCATGGAATTATATATATATGTTTTAGGGGATATGAATAATTGCATGATTCCTTATAATTTTTTAGACTTCATCACTATTAAGTTATATCCTTTTCTTTCTATGTATCCTTCAGTGTGTCTACATTTTCCGATTTCCCCAATCAGCTCACCTGTAACCCATCCCACAACCCCACATTTTCAAGAGTCTCTTTTTAGTTTCGTAGTTTTGTAGGTACTCCAGGATATATTCTTACATGTGAAAAATTGGATCTGAGTAATACAATATTGTGTTTTCTAGTTAATTTTCTGCATTCCCCTCACTTGAAATGTTCATGTTTTCATTTTTCTTTACAGATGAATACCACGATATATGTGTACTACATATTCATTATGCATCCATTGGCAGAAAGACACTTAAGTAATTTCCATTTGCTAACTATTGTAAATAATGCAGAAATAGATTTTCTCTCTGGGGTCTCTCTGAGGCTGGTCCACACAGTTAAGTGGAGGCCTCAGAAGGAATAGAGCTTGCTGGACATAGTCCTATGGGGCCCTCATCCTCATCCAGGAGGTAGAGTTGATTCTCAGTCCTCTGTGCACCTTCCCTGCCAGAGAAGAGCTTGCCTCCAGGGAGTTCTCTAATGCCCAGTACTCAGGTAAGATCTTGATTTTTCCATCCAGTGTCTCTCTAAGACAGGTCTGTACAGGAGACCACAGGTAACAGAGCTTCTAGGACAGGGTCCTATGAGCCTACATCTGCAGCCAGGAGTTGGAGCTGTTCTGCAGCTCTCTATACACTGATCTTGCAAGGAGAGAGCTGGTCTCCCAGGAGTGGAAACACAGGCTAACAGACTCACAAGAGGAACAAGCTCCAGCCAGAAACAGCTAGAATATCTAACACCAAAGATTAGCATATGGCAAAAGGCAAATGTAAGAATCTTACCAAAAGAAACCAAGACTACTTGGTATCAACGGAGCCCAGTACAACCACCACAGCAAGTCCTAGATGCACCAAAACACCAGAAAAACAAAATTTGGATTTAAAATCATGCCTCATGATGCTGGTAGAGTATTGTTAAAAGGACATTAATAACTCCCTTAAAGAAATACAGGAGAACACTGCTAAACAGGTAGGAGGCCTTAAAGAGGAAACACACACACACACACACACACACACACACACACAATCTTAAAGAATAAAGGAAAACACAACCAAACAAGTGAAGGAGTTGAGCAAAACCATCAAGGATCTAAAAATGGAAGTAGAAATAATAAAGAAATCACAAAGGGAGACAACTCTGGAGATAGAAATAATAGGAAAGAAGTCAGGAGCCATAGATGCAAGCATCACCAACAGAATACAAGAGATGGAAGAGAGAATCTCAGGTGCAGAAGATTCCATAGAAAGCATGGTTACAACAATCAAAGAAAATACAAAATACAAAAAGATCCTAACTCAAAACATTCAGGATATCCAAGACACAATGAGAAGGCCAAACCTACAGATAATAGGAGAAGATGAGAAAGAAGACTGTCAACTTAAAGGGCTAGTAAATGCCTTCAGCAAAATTAAAAAGGTAAAATTTGCTAACCTAAAGAAAGAAATGCCCATGAACAGAGAAGAAACCTACAGAACTGCAAATAGTTTGACCAGAGAAGAAATTCCTCCCATCACATAATAATCAAAACACAAAATGGACTAAATAAAGACAAAATATTAAAAGCAGTAAGGGAAAACGGTCAAGTAACATATAAAGGCAGATCTATCAGAACTACACCAGACTTCTCACCAGAGACTAAGAAAGCCAGAAGATCCTGGACAGATGTTATACAGACCAAATGAGAACACAAATGCCAACTCATGCTACTATAACCAGCAAAACTGTCAATTACCATAGAAGGAGAAACCAAAGTATTCCATGAAAAAACCAAATTCACACAATATCTTTCCATGAATCCAGCCCTTCAAAGGATAATAAAGGGAGAACACTAACACAAGGAGGGAAACTACACCCTAGAAAAAAGCAAGAAAGTAATCCTTTAACAAAGCTAAAAGAAGACAGCTACAAGAACAGAATCCCAACTTTAGAAACAAAAATTACAGGAAGCAATAATAACTTTTCCTTAATATCTCTTAATATCAATGGATTCAATTCCCCAATAAAATGACCTAGACTACCACATGGGCTATATAAACAGAACCAAACATTCTGCTGCAAACAGGAAACCTACCTCAGAGACAAAGACAGAAACTACCTCAGAGTAAAAGGCTGGAAAACAATTTTCTAAGCAAATGATCGCAAGACACAAGCTGGAGTAGCCACTCTAATATCAAAAAAAAAAAAAAAAAATCAACTTTCCACCTAACGATATCAAAAAAGACAAGAAGGGGCACCTCACACTTATCAAAGGTAACATCTACCAAGAGTAATTCTCAATTCTGAACAACTATGCTGCTAAAGCAAGGGCATCCACATTCATTAAGGAAACTTCAGTAAAGTTCAAAGCACACATAGCACTGCACACAAAAATAGTGGGAGACTTCAACACCCCACTCTCATCAATGTACAGATTGTGGAAACAGAAATTAAACAGAGACACAATTAAACTAACAGAAGTTATAAAACAAATGGATTTAACAGATATCTATAGAATAGTTTATCCTAAAACAAAAGAATATACCTTCTTCTCAGGACTTCATGGTGCCTTTGCCAAGATTGATCATATAATTGGTCACAAAACAGGCCTCAACAGATACAAAAATGTTGAAACTACTGCATGCATCTTATCAGATTACTACAGACTGAGGCTGATTATCAATAACAACATAAACAATAGAAAGCCAACATTCATGTGGAAGCTGAACAACACTCTACTCAATGATACCTTGGTCAAGGAAGAAATAAAAAAAGAAATTAAAGACTTTTTAGAGTTTAGTGGAAATGAAGCCACAACATACCCAAACTTATGGGACACAATAAAAGCAGTCAGGAGAGGAAAACTCATAGATCTGAGTGCCCCCAAAAAGAAATAGGAAAGAGCATACACTAGCAGCTTAACAACACATCTAAAAGTTGTAGAACAAAAGAAAGCAAATTCACCCAAGAGGAGTAGAGAGCAGGAAATAATCAAACTCAGGGCTGAATTCAACCAAGTGGAAGCAAAAGGAACTATACAAAGAATGAACCAAACGAGGAGCTGGTTCTTTGAGAATATCAACAAGATAGATTAACCCCTAGCCAGGGAGAGTATCCTAATTAACAAAATCAGAAATCATAAGGAAGACATAACAATAGAATCTGAGGAAATCCAAAAGATCATCAGATCCTACTTCAAAAGCCTATACTCAACAAAACTGGAAAACCTGGATGAAATGGAATAGTTTATGGACAGATAACAGGTCCTAAAGTTATATCAGGAGAAGATTAATGATCTAAACAGTCTTGTATTCCCTAAAGAAATAGAAATATTCATTAATAGTCTCCCAACTAAAAAAAAAAAAAAAAAAAAAAAAAAAACCAGGACCTGATGGGTTTAGTGCAAAGTTCTATCAGACCTTTAAAGAAGACCAAATACCAATACTTCTCAAACTATTCCACAAAATAGAAGCAGAAGGTACTCAACCCAATTTGTTCTATGAAATCATAATTATTCTGAAACCTAAACCATAAAAAGACTCAACCAAGAAAGTGAACTTCAGACCAATTTCCTTTAGGAATATCATTGAAAAAATACTCAGTTAAATCCTCACAAATGGAATCCAAGAACACATTAAAAAGGCATCCATCATGACCAAGTAGGCTTCATCCCAAGGATGCAGGGATGGTTTAATATACGGAAATCCATCAACGTATATAAACAAAGTCAAAGACAAAAACCACATGATCATCTCGTTAGATGCTGAAAAATCATTTGAAAAAATCAGACACCCATTCATGGTAAAAGGATAGATTAGGAATTTGAGGCCCATACCTAAGCATAATAAATGCAATATACAACAAGCCAGTAGCCAACCTCAAAATAAATGGAGTGAAACTTGAGGTAATCCAACAAAAATTAGGAATTGCACAAGGCTAACCACTCTCTCCCTACCTATCCAATATAATATTTTAAGTCTGAGTCAGAGCAATTCAACAACAAAAGGAGATAGAAGAGATACAAACTATAAAGGACGAAGTCAAAATATCACTGTTTGCAGACGATATGATTATAGATTTATAAGTGACTGCAAAAATTCCATCAGAGAACTTCTAAAGCTGATAGACAACTTCAGTGAAATAGCTGGATATAAAGTTAACTCGAATAAATCAGTAGCTTTTCTCAACACAAAGGATAAACAGGTTGAGAAAGGAATTAGGGAAACAACAAACTTCACAATAGTCACACATAATGAAAAATACATTGGTGTGACTCTAAGGATGTGAAAGTTCTGTATGATAAGAACTTCTAGTCTCTGAAGAAAGATATTAAAGAAGATCTAAGAAGATGGAAAGATCTCCCATGCTCATGGATTGGCAGGATTAATATAGTAAAAATGGCCATCTTGCCAAAAGCAATCTATAGGTTCAATGCAATTCTCATCAAAATTCCAACTCAAATTTTCACAGGGTTATAAAGGGAAATTTTCAAATTCATCTGGAATAACAAAAAAACTAGGATAGCAAAAACTATTCTCAATAATAAAAGAAGATCTGGTAGAATCACCATCCCTGACCTCAAGTAGTACAGAGCAATTGTGATTAAAAACTGCATGGTAATTGTATAGAGACAGACAGGTAGATCAATGGAATAGAATTGAAGACCCAGAAATGAACCCACACACCTATGGTCTTTGACAAAGGAGCTAAAACCATCCAGTAGAAAGAAGACAGAATTTTCAACAAATAGCTCTGGCTTAACTGGCAGATATCATGTAGAAGAATGGGAAATGATCCATTCTTATCTCCAAATACAAAGCTCAAGTCTAAGTGGATCAAGGAACTCCACATAAAACTAGAGACACTGAAACTTATAGAGGAGAAAGTGCAGAAGAGCCTTGAAGACATGAGTACAGGGGTAAATTTTCTGAACAGAACAGCAATTGCATGTGCTGTAAGATCAAGAATCAACAAATGGGACCTGATAACATTGCAAAGCTTCTATAAGGGAAAGGACACCATCACTAAGACAAAATGGCAACCAACAGATTGGAAAAAGATCTTTCCCAAACCTAAACCCAATATGGGGCTAATATTCAATATATATAAAGAACTCAAGAAGTTGGACTCCAGAAAACCAAATAACTCTATAAAAAATGGGGTACAGAGCTAAGCAAAGACTTCTTAACTAAGGAATACCTAATGACTGAGAACCACCTGAAACAATGTTCAACATTCTTAATCATCAGGGAAATGCAATTCAAAACAACCCTGAGATTCCACCTTACACCAGTCAGAATGGCTGTCTCAGGTGACAAGAGATGCTGGTGAGGGTGTGGAGAAAGAGGAACACTCCTCCATTGCTGGTGGGATTGCAAGCTGGTATAACAACTCTGGAAATCAGTTTGGCATTTCCTCAGAAAATTGTACATAGTAGTACTCGAAGATCCAGCAATACCACTCCTGGGCATATACCCAGAAGATGCTCTAACTTGTCATAAGGACACATGCTCTGATATGAATATAGCTGCCTTATTGATAATAGCCAGAATCTGGAAAGACCCAGATATCCCTCAACTGAGGAATGAATACAGAAAATGTAGTACATTTACACAATGGAGTACTATGCAGCCATTGAAAACAATGAATTTATGAAATTCTTAGGCAAATGGATGGCTTTGGAGGATATCATCCTGACTGAGGTAACTCAGTCACAAAAGAACACACATCATATGCACTCACTGATAAATGGATATTAGCCCAGAAGCTCAGAATACCCAAGATACAATTTGCAAAATACATGAAATCAAATAGAAGGAAGACCAACGTTCAGACACTTGATCCTTCTTAGAAGGGGGAACAACATCCCCATGGAAGGAGTGATAGAGACAAAGTTTGGATCAGAAACTGCTCCACCTGGGAATCAATCCCATAAAAAATCACCAAACCTAGACACTATTGAAGATGCCAGCAAGAGCTTGCTCACAGGAGCCTGATATGGTTGTCTCCTGAGAGGCTCTACCAGTGCCTGACTAAGTTGATGCTCACAGTCATCCATTAGATGGAGCACAAGGTCCCCAATGAAGGAGTTAGAGAACGTACCCAAGGAGCTGAAGGTGTTTGCAGCCCCATAGGAGGAACAGAACTAACTAGTAACTTGTAACTAGTAACCCTTGCGCTCCCAGGGACTAAACCACCAATCAAAGAAAACACATGGAGTAACTTGTGGCTCTAGCTGCATATATAGCAGAGGATGGCCTAGTTGACCATCAATGTGAGGAGAGGCCTTTGTCCTTTGAAGGTTCTATGCCCCAGTTTAGGGGAATGCCTGGGCCAGGAAGAGGGAGTGGGTGGTTTAGGGAGTATGGGCAGGGGAGTGAGCATAGGGGATTTTCAAAGGGAAAAACAGGAAAAAGGATAACATTTGAAATGTATATAAGGAAAATATAAAATATCTAATTACAAAATCTGATAAAAATTTAAAAAATACAAACAAACATACAAAAAACAACAACAAAAAAGAATTTTGGATTATTTATCATCTTTGGTCTAATAATAGATTCAATAATCTTCCCTTTTGTTGTATTATTTCTATATCCCCCTGTTTTCTTTTTATCTCTTCTCCTCACTTCCCCCTAACCCTAAATAGGAGAGAAAAAAGGATAGATGATAGAAAAAAATAAAAAAGATGTAGAAAATTACAGCCTCCTATGTTTTATTTCCATCCTGTTCAAGAGTAGTAATCTCTTAGATGATGACAAACATCCATCACTCACTGAATGACTAAAAATCATCTACCTTGTTTTTTTGGGGGGAATGGGGCATCATTCTATTAAAATTGCTTCATGCTGATTTGGGGGCATAGTTTTGTTTTGGGAGTACAAAATAGTTGGGAAAATTGTTAAGTCTCAAGAAAGCTAGCTATATCATTGGCTGTCCAGCAGTATCTATCTGGTATATAAATGCAGGCTTAAATGAAGTCCTGATTGGAACAGTCTGAAGGTAGATTTTGATGAAACACCTATTAAGGCAGTCTTAGGTTGGATCAGGTATGATGCTGAAATAAACATGCTTCAATATCTCAGCATCCCTGAGGGTGAATCTTGTCTTGGCTATTCTTCTGGTTGGTTTTCTCTGGTGAACATATAAACTTCCAAAGGTATAATATATATTTCTGCATTAACATAACTTTAGAATGTACAGTATGTGCAATTCACTTAATTATGATTTTTCTGCTCTTTCTTCAAGGAGATTATGAATTTATCTTTCTTTATAAGATAGTTTGCATTGTATAACCAAATTGTAATTTAATTTTCTATTTATACCATTTGAAAGAATGGCATGATAATTTCTGAAGTTTCTGTAGCCAAAGAGAGTTATTGGTTATGCATATATTAAGTTCTAGCTGAAGACATTTTCCCATCTCAGCCAATATCAGAGCTGTTCTCATTTACGGGGCTCAATGATACAAGTTACCTGTTTTGTTGGTCTTCATGTTTTGTTCCTTTTCTGTAGCCATATCTCCCACTGTCAAATGTATTTTTTATTAAGTTAGAAGAAAACCATAGTTTTTTCTATTCTTTTGAAATAAAAGCAAAATATTCCTCCCAACACCACACTAATATCTTCCCTCTATTCTGAGGCTACCATATACATAGGCTGATTAATTCATCAATCCCTTCTAGATTCAAGCATATTTTAGCACTATATCATTGATATATAAAATCTCAGTTAATAAACATTGTTTAATCTATCTATGAGAGATCTGATATCCTCCTTTCATTCTATGATAAAGTCTTGAGATATCACTCTACAATTGTCTTCTAGAATTATAAGATATAATCTATAATACCCCATCATGTCTATAAAATTTCCATGTTCTAATGGATACATGTGGTAAAGCATCGTAATTTTCAATCTGTAAAGGGATCTCTAAGATAGCCATCCATCTCCAATAAATGTGCAATCTCTGAATAGTTTTTTTTTTTTTTCAGAATTCAAGGCAGAAGCAACTTGGAATTCTGAATATGTATCACTTGTATGATGTATTAACATATGTACATATCTTCATTCTCCAAACTTTATAAAATGAAATATAAAATCAATAGTGTGACATGGCGATAGTATCAAACATAGTTTGTATTCTTAATTCAATACATAATATGGTTATGAGTTGCCATTCTAATTCCTCAAGCCTTTTTGGATTTTATTCATCTGTAAGTACCATTGTTGTTGTTGTTGTTATTGTTGTTGTTGTTACTGTTGTTGCTGTTGCTGCTGTTGTTGCTGTTAGTGTATGTTCCATATCCTCTAATTTCTGTTCTATGGCCTGTTACCTAGCACTAAATCTTTCAATCTTTCTTCTTCTTCTTCTTCTTCTTCTTCTTCTTCTTCTTCTTCTTCTTCTTCTTCTTCTTCTTCTTCTTCTTCTTCTTCTTCTTCTTCTTTTTCTTCTTCTTTTTCTTCTTCTTCTTCTTCTTCTTCTTCTTCTTCTTCTTCTTCTTCTTCTTCTTCTTCTTTTTCTTCTTCTTCTTCTTCTTCTTCTTCTTCTTCTTCTTCTTCTTCTTCTTCTTCTTCTTCTTCTTCTTCTTCTTCTTCTTCTTCTTCTTCTTCTTCTTCTTCTTCTTCTTCTTCTTCTTCTTCTTCTTCTTCTTCTTCTTCTTTTTCTTCTTCTTTTTCTTCTTCTTCTTCTTCTTCTTCTTCTTCTTCTTCTTCTTCTTCTTCTTCTTCTTCTTCTTCTTCTTCTTCTTCTACTTCTTCTTCTTCTTCTTCTTCTTCCTCTTCTTCTTCTTCTTCCTCTTCCTCTTCTTCTTCTTCTTCCTCTTCCTCTTCTTCTTCTTCTTCTTCTTCTTCTTCTTCTTCTTCTTCTTCTTCTTCTTCTTCTTCTTCTTCTTCTTCTTCTTCTTCTTCTACCCCTCTCCCCCTCTTCCTCCTCCTCCCCCTCTATCTCCTCCTCCTCCTCCCCCTCTCCCCCTCTTCTTCCTCCTCCCCCTCTTTCTCCTCCTCCTCCTTCTCCCCCTCTCCCCCTCTTCCTCCTCCTCCCCCTCTTTCTCCTCCTCCTCCTTCTCCCCCTCTCCTCCTCTTCCTCCTCCTCCCCCTCTTTCTCCTCCTCCTCCTTCTCCCCCTCTCCCCCTCTTCCTCCTCCTCCCCCTCTTTCTCCTCCTCTTGCTCCTTCTCTTCCTCTTCTTCTTCCTCCTCTTCCTCAATACTACTACTACCACTACTACTGCTGCTGCTACTGCTGCTACTACTACTACTACTACTACTACTACTACTACTACTACTACTACTACTATTTAGCATCTAAGCACATTTTCAAGCTTATTGTTTTACCTGTTGATTCTTCTCAGGGCCTGGTTTTTGTTGTCTATAACCATTTTAAAAGACCAAGCCTTGTGCCATGACCAACTGGAAAGAATAGGGCAATCTCTCTTGCTGGAGCTGCTGGCAGACTTCTCAGGGGGTATATGCAAGCTGCTGCTGCAGTGGGTGATCCAAAATAAATAAATAAACAAATGTCACTGCCCAGAAAGATGTACCTGGACTTGCATGAGGGACTGATGCATAGATAAGGTATGCTACCAGTGAGCCTGCTGCTCAAAGGCCCAATTTAAGTACCCAACAGCCAGCTACAGCCTTGATTCACAGTAGGGACTCTAAAGGAGTAGCTTTAAGTCTATCTGTAGTTTCCAGTCCTCATTGTTTGCTGGCTCATGTGGCCAGTTGGACTGTAAGCTGCTCTGCTCACAGGGCAATCTGTCAACTGCCATAAGGCAGAGTGCAAAATCATCCTTTCCAGTGGCTTTTCAGGCTCTAAGCCTGGATTCTGTACCCAATGTTCAGTGTGTCATTTGTAACTGTGTCCCTTGCCACCAGCATATAGGGTTCACAAAATAATGACTCTGAGATTTCTAATATGTGAATAAATGCTTAGCCCAATAGCTGTGGCTCTGTTACCTGACTACCTCAAATCTTAATTATCCAGTTATTTTATTCTAATTCATGCCACATGGCTGGTTACTTGGTCATCAGTTTCATATGACTTTTTTCTGTTTGTTGACTCTCTTGTCCATGAACTTCCACTTCCCTACTTTCTGCCCAAGCTAATAGACCAACCAGATTTTGTATTGATAGGAAATGCTTCTGTCCACTACAAAAGATTCTTTCTCCAGAGAGTTACTATTCTTCTCTTCTCTATTTGGGGTTTTGTGTGTGTGTTTTATATTCATGGGCATGTCTTTCTTCAGTCTGGGAAGTGTTTTCTATAGTTGTGTTGAAGACCTGCTTTATTTTATTGAATTGGGACTATTTAATTTTTGTTATATCTGTTTATTTTTGCCTAGATCCTCTAGATTATCTTTGAAGCCTGACATTCTATCTTCTGATTGATCTGTTCAAGTTTTAAGGCTTTTCTTTCTTTTTTTTCACTTTTCCATTTGAATTATTGGAATTTTCACTTTTGCATTCATTTCAGATTGAGTCTTCTTCAGTATTTCTTTTTATTGAAATTAGTTTTTAAGTTCTGCATTATCTTTGCCATTTCCAACATCTTTATGTCCATGTTTTCTTGGGCATGGTTCAGGTATTTATTCTCCTTAAGTTCTGCCTTCTTAATTTAAACAAGCTGTTTGTTTTGTTTAAATTTCTTGAACTCTTTGATCAAGTTTATTACTATTCTCTTAAATTCTGGGTCCAGAGTTGTATCATACTATAGAGACACTTGATCTACCATGTTCACTACTATTCATAAAAGTCAGACACTGAAAGTAGTAGAGAGAAAAAAGGAAAAAAAAAAAAGCAGGGCAGTGGTGGCACATGCCTTTAATCCCAGCACTTGGGAGGCAGAGGCAGGTGGATTTCTAAGTTCAAGGCCAGCCTGGTCTACAGAGTGACTTCCAGGACAGCCAGAGCTATATAGAGAAACCCTGTCTCAAAAAACAAAAGAAAAAAAAAACAAAAAGAGAGAAAGAAAGAGAGAAAGAAAGAGAGAAAGAAAGAAAGAAAGAAAGAAAGAAAGAAAGAAAGAAAGAAAGAAAGAAAGAAAGAAAGGATTGATTCAAGGAAGGATGGAAGAAAGGAAGGAAGGAAGGAAGAAAGAAAGAAAGAAAGAAAGAAAGAAAGAAAGAAAGAAAGAAAGAAAATAGTAGAGATATTTGCCAACAGATAAAGAAAATGAGACAATTGGAGTGATGGAATATCACTTGGTTATTAAAATAATGAAATTCACAAATAAATGGACAATAGTAGCAAAAAGTCATCCCAAGTGAGTTCACCCAGTCACAGAAAGTTAAATACATCCCAAGTAAGTTAGAAGAGTCACAGAAAGTTAAATATGCTATATATTCATTCATGTGTAGAAGTTGTTAAGTCTTTAATAAGAAAGTGATAATTCATATAACCATAGAAGTTAGCTATTTTGTAAGGGTCCTGAAGGGAGGAATGGGTCTTCCTAGTTAGGGGTATAACTAATCAAGTTATCAAACAGAGGGTCTACAATGGAAACTGCTATGTTACTGAAGTCTACGTCAAAGTTACTGGTGGCACTCAGCCAACTGACTGACAGTAATGACGGATCCTGTCCTTTATCATTCAGTTTGAGAAGAATGTATGCATGAGACTATCTGGAGACTCATGAAGCTACACTATGACAAATGAATATCAGATCTAGGTTGGCGATGATGTTAGAATCTGTTTGGCAAGGACCTAAAGGTCAATGCAGGCAAGTTGTGTCCTTGTGGATTCCTAAATGTTGATTGATGCACAAGCAAGGGTGGACCAACAAGGATGGCTCACTTGTACTAGAACGTGGACTGTTTCTGGTTGGTTGGTGCATCAAGGAGAGTGCCAGGTAGACTCATGATGTAGACACTGATAATTATGTGCAGGATCTGGCTGCATAGATACATTGGATCTGGTCTATCTCAATTCTTTAATTATATGTTTATCTTCTTTGGGGACTTTGTTTACCTCTTATAAGGTGGAACAACATTATGAACTAACCAGTACCCCGGAGCTCTTGACTCTAGCTGCATATGTATCAAAAGATGGCCTAGTCGGCCATCACTGGAAAGAGAGGCCCATTGGACACGCAAACTTTATATGCCCCAGTACAGGGGAACGCCAGGGCCAAAAAGGGGGAGTGGGTGGGTAGGGGAGTGGGGGTGGGTGGGTATGGGGGACTTTTGCTATAGCATTGGAAATGTAAATGAGCTAAATACCTAATAAAAAATGGGAAAAAAATAGTGTTTTTTTCTTTTTTCTACTTTTTTCTTTTTAGTTTTATGTCTTTTATGTGTAAGTGCATTTTGCCAGCAAAAATAACTGTGCACTCTTTGTGCCTGGCACCCTCATAGATCAAGAAAAGCCATTGGGTCCCCTTGAATAATAGTTACAAAAGGTTATGTGTTTCCATGTGGGTGCTGAGAATATAGCCTGAGTCCACTTCATGAGCAGCCACTGCTCTTAACCATTGACTCATCTCTCAGGTGTATAAAGTAGTTTACACTATGTGACTGGTTCTTTCAAATTAAGCTATGATTTAAAAAGAAACCTTTATCTCGGTTCATTTTGTATCTGCATAACAGACAAGGATTCCATTCTCCTTAAAATTTTTAATATTCTATGTAGTTCTGAAAATGCTTTGATGAATAAAGACACGAAAAGGAAAAGGTGCTTTAATCTCTCACTATTTTGCCCATGATGTATGACACCTGGGTGAAATGAAAAGAATACTAAATTCCATCATTTTTAATTAAATAACAATTTATAGAGAAAAGTCAAAACAATTTATTGTTAAAAATATTAGACAGGTAAGGATTTTTAGATACTGATGAAGTTTCTCATTCAGAAAACTTGATTCCTTGCATTTCTCTTTCTCTCTCTCTCTCTCTCTCTCTCTCTCTCTCTCTCTCTGTCTCTCTCTCTCTCTGTCTCTCTCTCTCTCTGTGTCTTTCTGTCTCCCTGTCTCTCTGTCTCTCTGTCTCTCTGTCTCTCTGTCTCTCTGTCTCTCTGTCTCTCTCTCCAATGTGTGCGTGCATGCAAATGTACTGTGTGTGTGTGTGTGTGTGTGTGTGTGTGTGTGTGTGTGTGTGTGTATGCACACGTGCATGCGGGTATGTTCATAAGAACAGTTGTGGAAGTCAGCAAATGTGCAAAGTGCTAGTGTATAAGTGTAAATGTGCTAGTGGAGGGCACCATTCCATGTCATCATTCATATTTATCTTTGTTTTTGCCAGAATTCTCACTTACCATGCCAGTTGCTATATAGGCCAATCTGGCTCATGACTAAACCTGGGAGGATCCTCATTTTGTTCCATCTCCCACTTAAGAGGTCAAGAGAGTATTATACCACAATAATTTTGATTGTTTGTTTATTTATTTATTTATTTATTTATTTATTTACTTACATGGTCTGGAAATTAAATTCAGGTCTATGTGAGCACAAGCTAAGCACTTTACTGGCAGTGATATTTTGCCAGTACAAGAAATTATAATTATGCAATTACACATATTACAAAAACACACATCACTTAAGGGAATATAGCAGCTTCAACATTCACCAGAAAGATAATAACTATTTTTGTTAATTCCAGTTAAAGGACCATAGCCATCAAAAGAAGTGGAGATTGTCAAATTCAATAGAAATTACACATACATAACTGAACCTATTAAAATAAATGCAACCACATGCAAACATCATTGTTAAGATACGGGTGTTCTATAAAAGCAAATTACCCTTAGATAAATAGAACTGAAAATAAAGAAAATAAACTCATGAAAAATGACAGCACCATGGAATAATAGAATTTTCCTCTATTGTCAGATGTGAGTATATTGACTTTAAATACAGATCCATTCTCTTTGAAATAGGTATTAGAATCCAACTGAGACAACTGAGAAATATACATACAGGCATACATACATGAATATGCACACACACACACACACACACACACACACACACACACACAAATTTAGAGGAGTTAGCGTATACTAGAGTACCAAAGTATACCCTAAAAATAAGGGAATCCCTACCACTTATCAGTCCCTGACAGGGAAACTAGAGCATATTAATTATAGCTTAAATGTAACATTCTTATGGTCAATTCACCTAGTCCTATAATATAAGAAAATTAAGCATAAAGAAATATTACTACTTGTTTTCTTTAGAGGCTCAAGCCTCTTTGAGTAGTTTCAACTGTTGTTTTGAAGGCTGGAAAAGTTTTACCATTCACTAATTCCACGTTCTGGAAAACATTTTCCAATATACGTTTTGGCTATAAACAATAAAACTTATAATTTTCCGAAACAGGAAGTTAACTAGGAAAAGAGCAATAGACATCTGGGAGCACAAATGAGGACTTAGCAATTTCTAAGCCTTTCTCTCTACCTGTTTGCATCTTTACTTCCTTCCTGAGACCACTTCAAGGCATTCCTAGCTCACTAAATAGTGACGCATTGGACATCGTAATTTTCAGTGTTGAGATAGGGGAAGTATTTTAGGTTTTTTAATCTCTGGAAGGGAATGGTTGTAAGGAATTGTGAGTCATCTCACATGATAGAGAACATTGCAGCGATTAAAATATGCATACATAGTTTCCTCCTCAAGAGGAATTCATGCCTGTTATTGCAGTGGAATTGTGGGCCTTGCATTCTCTCTCAACTTCTCTAGGACAATAATTTGGTAAAATATTTCAAACCTTAAATAAGATTTGGGAGACTTTGGGAATCTTCACTTCTAAACCATTCCATTGTTACCTGTGGTTGCTAATGACATTCTCTAGAAGGAATTTGTTCTTCCATCCAGTACTGCAACTTCTGTAGCTTCTCCTCAAATCACTCCTTTCCCTTTCCCCTGATGTTTTTAAATACAAAAATGAAAGGAAAATGGTTGGGCGACCAGAGTTGATATATCTAGGAGAAGTTGGAGGAAGGGGAAGGTTGACTAAAATGTATTGTATGAAAATTTCAAAAAGCAGCTCAGTTTGTCTGGATTTGTGTATTGTTCATATAAACTACAAGTTATTAGAGTTGCCTCATGTAGAATAATCACTCTCAATGATATGTTCATTTATGAAAATATTTCACAGATCCTACTCTATGTTTCTTTTATTTGTTTTAAGTTCCCTCCACAATATTATGGTAAGCTTTCCTTAAAGTATTCTTGAGACAGGTGACACATAAGAAAGGTACTGAAGAAATGATGAGGAATATTAAGTTGTTAAATGAGAGTTTTTGCTCAATTGATTTTCTTTTCATGCCTGAGCACAGATATTTATATCCTACTGTCTTCTTTAAGTGGAGAGAGGATCGACAGATAAAGGGTGCACATTCATTCCAACTGCCTCTTGTGGTCCTGGGTAGATGAATGTCTATTTCTACCTTGTCTTCCCTGTGATAAACGGAATTTCATGAGTGTGAAACCTTTTCCAGTCTCAGTGCTAGATTGCTGAAATGTAGTTGCTTACTACTTTGAGATTTTCTTTTCCCCCCATTTTATTAAAAGTAGATTCTGTATTATTATATCATGACTATAGTTTCCATAAGTTTAAGCAATAACCACCATATTTAATTTAGAGAAGGCAACCCAACAGACAGAAAGAGTCCCAAGAGCAGGCACACAAATCAGAGAACCACACATACTCATACAGGAGTCCCGTAAACATACTGAGCTGACAGCTATGCTATATACACAGAGGACTTTGTATACAGACCTGTGTAGGCCCTCTGCTTATCATTTCAGTCTCTGTGATTTCATACTAAACTTGCTTCATTGGATCAGAGGGGCTTGTTCACCTGTTGTTCAAAAGCAGAAAATAGAAACTTAGCGGTAGATCTTTGCAATACTTGGATAAATAGGCAGATTGTTGAGTGAGATTCCTCAAGCTGAGACAAGTATAATAATCAAACTTGCAATTTATATAAGCATAAATGTTAAGAATTGAAATGGCATCTTGGTGTATATTTCCATTGATGGGTATGTAGTGTTCTTCCCTATTTCTTTGATTAGTTTTAAAGTGTATTTTATTAAAAACATTAAAATGGGTACACTAGCTATTACGTAGGTCTATTTGCTTGAAATATCTTTTCCCAAGCCTTTAAACTGAGGTAATGTATACCCTTGATATTGAGGTGTATTTCTTGGGTGCAGCAAATGGATGAATTTTTTTTCACCATTTTGGTAGTCTGGAACTTTTTATTGAGGAGTAGAGACCACTGACATTGAGAGATATCAATGACAAAGACTGCCAATTCCTGTTATTTTGTTGTTTTGGTGGTGGTAGTGGTGATAGTGTGTGTGAGAGAGAGAGAGAGACTAAGAGGCCAAGAGAAACAGAAACAGAGAGACAGAGAGACAGGGGGTACTTTTGGTACTTTTATAGGCATCCTTTCCTTTAGGTTAAAATAATTTAATTCTATGATTTAAAAAAATATTTTCTAGGCCTTTGAGCTAGAATTATTCTCCTTCCTCCATTCCTGATATTTTAATTTTGGTCATTCTATAATGTCCCCAAATTTCTGGATGGTCTTTGCCAGGTGTTTTTAGACTTAACACTTTCTGTAAACTTTATTGTTACATTTCTATTGTTTCTTTAATGAGTCAGGTTCTCTCTTGCATCCCCCCCCCCCACCTGCCCCATTGGTGAAACTTGTCTCTGTAGTTCTTATTTGAATTACTAAATATTTCATTTCCATAATTCACTCAGTTTGTGTTTACATTATTGATTCTCTTTTCAATTTTATGTCTTGAGATTTTATTCATTTTCTGAAACTGGTTGTGTCTTCTTGCAGTTTTTTTAAAGATATTTATTCATTTTTTCTTCCATTTTCTGTTTGTTTTCATATTTTTTCAGGGATTTATTTATTCCCTCTGAAGTACTTCTATCATTTTCATATAGCTCGTTTTAAAGTCTGTTTTGTGCATGTTTTATCCATGTTTAAATATTCATGGCCTGCTGTGGAAAGATAATTATTATTGATTGTGTTTTTACTCTACCATCTAGGCATCTGTTTGGGGGATGATTATAAATCTAGGTGCTAATTTCTTGGTTTATCTTTGTTTGATGGGTGTTTCGTTCCTTGGTTTGTATTTCTTTATTGTATTTTTTGAGGCATGTGATGCGTGCAGTGGGGTTGGGGGGCATGTTTTCCTGGCCTATTCAGCTGCTGTGTTTACAGAGAGTTTTTGCTTGTGTTGGAGGCTGGGATGCTGGAATGCATTGAGAAAGAGTAGGTTGGAGAAAGTCTTTGTGTCCTGCTGGGGATAGGTTCTAAATCTAAATGTTTCCTGCCATCAGGCTTGTGAGAAGACTTGGGATAAGACTTGGATTCCAGAGCGGTAGGAGAGCTATGGAACTTCCCCTCCTTGCCCTGGAGGATATATCCTAGGGGTAGCAGGGAGTGCCTGCTTTTGTAGGAAGCTGGGACAATACAGCAAGAAGTGAAGGAAGATTAAAAGGGGAAGATCTGTGGAAACCATCTAATATGGGTACAGGCAGCAGAGAAGTTGGTAGAGATGGTCTCTTGCATCATTAGGGATGTAGTTTCAAGATATCTCTATAGATTTCAGATACATGTCTCTAAATATATATATTGTTTTCTGTGTTGCTGGTTTTTTTAAACTGCCTTAACATTATCTTTGGCATATCAGAAGTTTTTCTTCAAAAAGCATTGTTAGTCATTTATCTATTTTCCTGGTTTTTTTATCCTTAATATTGTTGGAAAAGATCATTCCCTAGTTAAAGGTCATCTAGAAAAATTCCTTTTCTTTTTTTTTTTTTAATTTACGTTCATTTTCAGACCCTGTGATCCAGACTTTTTTGTTTTGTTTTTACAAAATGCATTAGACATCCACATGTATTTCTATCATCCTCTCCCTTCTCTTATTGTTCTTAAGTAATTATTCAAATATTAAAATTATATTTATGAAAACATATGTCCTCTGTAGGTAGGGATATATTTTTGGTATGCTTGTAATGTACGGCAATTGGAAAATACATTCAAGAGAAAGAGGCTGAAGGATCAAGATATGAAACCCATTCTTTGCAAAGTATGCAATTAATTGAGTTGCTTCCTGAAGCCCTCTGTCTCAAAACCAGCAAGCAAATGGCTGTTCTTTGTTCTTTACATTTGTCCTTTTAAATGAGGTTTATTGTAATTGATAAATCTCATATTTAAAGGGCCCCATATGGATCATATTATGGGGCAGAGTTTATTATCATTATCCACAAAGACACAATCTATCATTCCTATTATAATTATTACAGAGGCCATAAGTCTTATTACAATTTGAACTTGAAGTTTATTCTCAGGCTGATGGCTTGATGCTTCTTTAATGGGTGAGAAATTATATAGGTTTCTTCTCCATAAAGTATGAATGCCATCATTATGCATTCTATTTTACAAATTGCAATGTGATTCAAAATTATATTTCTCAAGTAGATTATTTTTCATAAATTGGAAAAAGTTTTGTTTTTCAAAATTATGCTTTAAGAATTTTGACCTTTTGTAATTATAGATTTTAATTTTTATAATTAAGGTAATATTCATATTTTGATATTTAAATGTTTATGATTATTACATTTAGCATGTGACTTTAACAACTGTTCGTCCAAACAAAATTTGGAATTCTATGTGTGTATTCTATTTGGATATTATGTGAATATCATATATTCAAAAATTGTATTGTTGAACCTTCTTACTTTTCATAAATCTGTGTGATGGCTCTTCTCTGTCAAAATCAATTGACTGTTTAAATGTACTTACAAAATACAAGTCTTCGTATTCTTCAACAACCAGATGTTGTCCAACACCACATTGATTATTGTATAATTACAGTGTACTCTAAATCAATTTATATTAATATGGTAACATTTTGAAAGTGGGTTAGGATTGAATTTGGGAGTTAGAAATGAGGCCATATAAAGCAGTTTTGAAATGATATAAAGAAGTAGAGACATGAGCTATTTGCTTCTAAATAAACAACATTACCAAATATAAAAAGTGCTATTGATAGAAGTAATGAAAATCAACTATACTAGAGCCCTTTGTTACTATGATAATTAATGTCTGGAAATACATATTCATTCTAATAGTCAATGGCAAACAGATGCTCTTACAAATTCCCATTGTTTATCTTATATGTCAGGATAGATCTTCAATATTATTTTAATAAGCCATTAGAGATGATAAAGAGAAGATTTTAAAATATCTAAGCAGAGGAATTATTAGTTTATACTTTCCAATGCTACAGTATTTAAGACATCCTGTCAAGTTTACAAATCTAACCTAAGATTACTCCACTTACTTGTAAATTGCAGGCCATAAGGATGACATAACAAAGAATTTGCAGGAGTGGAGTACAAATGCATAGTTGTCGATTTCACTCTATTGCTTTATTTTCAAATTTGGATACATACAACTAATAAGTATTGCATGATAAATGAGGAACAAATTGAAGTGTGACTACAGCATGTGAAAATCTTCAGTGCATGAAACTTTCAACATGACACATCCATATTTGCAATTCATTGCATCCAAAATTTAGTTACTCTGGCAAGCATATTCTAAACAGAAGTTTTAAAGAACTTTAAAAGTTCAGTGAATAAGAGAACAAGCACTCACGATTAATAGAGCATAGTTCCGATATGAATAAAAATGGGTTATAACTATTATTTCATAATTATACACAAATAAAATATACTTCAGTTGGGAAATGTGAAAAAAAGTTTCTTAATATGTTAGGTAGTTTTAATACCTAAAAACATGATCTAGTTAAAAATAAGAAAAATGAATTCACAGGAGTATATTCAGAAACATTTTTGAGAACATTTTTTTCTGAATAAGGAAAGAATGTTTATGTATAAAATTATTTAAATGCAATCCAAATGGGTTACAAAAAATACAAATGCCAATTAGTAGCTTATGGGATTCCTGACAGTGGAAACAGAGGTTGTCTCTGACTCTTTTGTCTATTTGTGAGATACTGTTCTTCCTATTGGCTTGTTGCCAGCAGCCTTGACATGATAGTTTGTGCCTGGCCTTATTGTAGCTTGTTATGCTATGTTTGATTGATCTTCCTGGGAAGACAGCTCTTTTCTGAGGGGAGGCAGAGGAGTGATGGATCTGGAGGAAAAGAAAAGTGGTGGGTGATAGACTGAAGAAAAGGAGAAGGAGGAGAAACCATAATTGGGTTGGATATATGAGAAAAATTTTATAATATATCAATTAACATTTTTAAAAAGAAATTTGATAATATAAAATGTAAATAGTTTAGAAGAAGATACTAGCACTCATCAATAACTCTGTAAATGTTAATTTAACCAGTTAAAAGAGCTATTTTAAAGATATAATAATTGGAACATTTGAAAGACTTTATAATTTGTATATGGCCTATATGCAAGATCGAATTCTTATGACAATGTGAATTATAATGGAATTTTTGGCTGCAATATGAAAATATGTGTCAAATATATTGTGCATAGTCTATGGGAGATAGTCTAGAGGAAGAACTTATATCTGAGGGGATAATTATGAAACTGCCTGAAAAATATATTCAAGAAAGTAAATCTGTTTCAGAATTATTTAAAAATGAAGAAAGACATTAAATTGGTGGGGGGGGATTTAAGGAAGAGGTCCTCTGAAAGATTCAGATGTTTTCCTCTAAATAAGAAATACCAATGACTAGGAAAAATTGTTTTTAAAATGTTCAACATCCAGAACCATCAGGGAAATGATTATTAAAACTAATTTGAGATTGCATCTTATGCAGGATATAATAGGTATCATCAAGTAATCAAATGATAATAAATGCTGTTAAGTGAGAGGAAATAAAATAATTTTACCTGCTGTTTTGGGAGTAGAATCAGAAGCAGCCACTATGGAAATCAGTATGAAAATTCCTCAAAAAATTAGGAAGAGAGTTTTAAATAACCCAGATGTTCAGTCTGGAGTATCCTGAAATTATTCTATTTTCATCCATAAAAATCTTGCTTATATATATATATATATATATATATATATATATATATATATATATATATATATATACTTTATTCACAGTTACTAAGAAAGAAAGCTGCCAGCAATTGATTAGTGAATAATGAACATATGCATTACACGTATACAAAGGACTTTTATCTAGCTACTAAAAATGACTTGTAGAAATCACAAACAAGAAAATGTGATTGAGAAAATTATACTGAATCATGTGTCCAAGAAATGAAAAACAAATGAATTATATACCCCTTCATCTTTGACCTTTATATTTTGTTTCTGGATTTCCTATAAACTCCAAGAAATTAGAAATAGACAACTAGGAGATCAGGACATTAAGGTACTGGCATCAGTAGAACATCAGATGAAAGAAAATATAGAAAAGTTATATTTTGGGTAGTAAGTTATATAGAAGTAGAAGATTGCAAGACATCACAGATCAATGAGTATTAAGGAAGGATGATAACTGAGATAATGAAGTAAAAAAAATTGGCACAGGTACCTAATACCTCATAAGGCATATTTAATTCTTTTTACAATAATTTATTTATGTACTTTAAATCATGATTGCAGAACCCCCATTTTTCTTTTCTCTCAAACACATGCTTACTAAACCCTCCTATTACTCTCTCTCTCCTTCACCTGAAAGAAGGGGAAGTCCCCTTGGGTACCACCCTACCCTGGGACATCAAGTCACTAAACTCAGGACTAAACTCACCATCTCCCAATGTGGCCCAACCAGGCAGCCCAGCTAGAGGAAAGGGATACAATGTCATGGAACAGAGACAAAGTCCCTCTCCAACTGTTATGGAACCCACATGAAGACCAAGCTGCACATCTGCTACAAATATGTATGGTGTCGATGTTCAGCTCCTACATGCTCTTTAGTTGGTGGTTAAATCCCTGTGGGACCCCATGGGCCCAGGCTAGCTGGCTGTGTGTCTTTTTGTACTCTGCTTGACCCCTTTGTCTCACTCATTTCTTTTTTTTTTTTTTTTTTTTTTTACATTTTTTTTCCATTTTTTATTAGGTATTTCGCTCATTTACATTTGCAATGCTATACCAAAAGTCCCCCATAGCCACCCACCCCCTCTCCCCTACCCACCCACTCCCCTTTTATGGCCCTGGCGTTCCCCTGTACTGGGGCATATAAAGTTTTTGTGTCCAATGGGCCTCTCTTTCCAGTGATGGCCGACTAGGCATGCATATGGCATATGCAGCTAGAGTCAAGAGCTCCGGGGTACTGGTTAGTTCATAATGTTGTTCCACCTATAGGGTTGCAGATCCCTTTAGCTTCTTTGGTACTTTCTCTAGCTCCTTCATTGGGGGCCATGTGATCCATCCAATAGCCGACTGTGAGCATCCACTTCTATGTTTGCTAGGCCCAGGCATACTCTGACAAGAGACAGCTATATCAGGGTCCTTTCAGCATAATCTTGCTAGTGTTCTCTCCCTCTCCCACAAGACTCCTTGAGCTCTGCCTGATGTTTGGCTGTGGATCTCTCCTTCTGTTTTCATCTGCTGCTGGGTGAAGCCTCTCAGAAGATAATTATGCTAGGTACTTGTCTGAAAGTATAACAGAGCATCATGAAAAGTGTTTGGGCTTGACTCCCTCACATGGGTTTGTCTCAAGTTGGATCAGTTATTGATTGGCTGTTCCTGCAATCTAAGCTCCAACATTGTCACTGTGCATATTATAGACAAGACAAATTTTAAGTTGAACATTTTCTGGGTGAGTTGAAGCCTCTTTTCCTCCACTGAAAATCTGCATGACTATAATGGGTGGCCACTTCTGTCTCCATAATGCCCACTGTAGAAATATCATCATACTTTTCTCCCATAGTCTCCCTGGAGTTCCCTGCCCTGTCCCATATCTTCAGCTTGTCCAAGAGTTGATCCCCACTGTTTTCCAATCTCTTGCCCAGCCCTCTACAGTTTCCCCTCTCCCCACATCTGATCCCCATTCCAATCTTGATTTCACCCTTTCCCTACCCAGTTCCTTCAATACCCAGTGACTATTTTTTTTTCCCTTCTAAGATTCATACATCATACCTTGAGCCTACATTATTACCCAGTTGCATTGGATCTGTGGATTATAACATGGTTATCATGCACTTTATGGCTAATGTTCACTTCAAGTGAGTATATGGCATACATGTTTTTGTGGGTATGAGTTACTTGACTGATATTATCCAGTTCCATCCATTCACATGCTACTTGACAAATAAGCAAACATAATACAATGGAAAATTCAAAGCATTTTCAACAAATGGTACTTGTCTAACTGGATGTCTGAATGTAGAAGAATACAAATAGATCCATATCTATCACACCTCAAAAATGTCAATGCCAAGAGAATCAAGGACATCAACATGAACCTGGACACCGTAATAGAAGAGAAGTTGAGGACCTCCCCTGAACAGATTGACATGGAAACAAATTTCTGCACAAAACAAAAATAGCTAAAGTTGGACCACAAGAAACTGAACAGTTTTTAAAAGAT